>NC_069721.1:23803595-23833595 GCF_027358585.1 Pangasianodon hypophthalmus | reverse complement strand
AGTTCATGACTGATCTCAACTAGTGAGAAGCGCTGGAGTGTTTTAGTAATTCCGTCCACGATGTTCAGGAAATCATTTAGTTGGTTTTGTTCCCAAAATATAAACAAGTTCGTAGCCTAATTTATCAATGAATGAATGAATGAATGAATGAATGAATGAATGAACGCTGTAAATCTAATACAACATGCAGTTCTTTGTTTGTCCTGTGAGCTTCATATCAGACTTTTAGTTCCATCCCTCAGGATCTCACTCCCAGTGCACGTCTCTATCCTCAACCAGACGACTTGTGAACCTTTCTTTAAAAAAATACAAACAAAAAACCTAACAACCAAAAAACAGTAGTGCGCCTCTTATTCGTGTCTGTGTCTGTATTTGTTTAGAGCACATTATCTGTTCATAATAACAGGTTTGAATTCGGTTACATCCCTAGCTCAGGCATGTTAAAATTTTAGTATCTTTCAGTTAATTATGAATAAGTGTATATGTTATATTGTAATCTGAAAAAGTTCCAAGATGGCACCCAACGTGGCAGACATTTCTGTTCACTCCTGACGGATATTTCTGTCTTCTTCTCATCTGCGCTGTACAATGCTTTAAACATCGTTGGTTTATTTGTGATTATTTATGCTTTGTTATTTATTATTTTTTCTACTGCAGCATGCATGAAAATTTCACTGGACAAGGAAGCTTGCGCATACAACATAGCTCATGAATCTTGGATAGTTTCATTCTAACAGTAAAAGAGCGATTGTGACTTTTCCACCCCACCTCAGGGATTAATTCCACATCATGGCTGTTGCTCAGTGAGTGCGATTGTGTAGTAAAAGTGTGCCATTATTCAGTGATTGTGCATCATTGCATCGTGAGTCATACATGAGCAAGGTGTTGGACGTAAATGCCCGCTCCTTCACACTCGCGCTTTATTACAGCCTATAAACTAAATATTAAGCTCATTGTGTCATGTCTGTGATGTGTCCATGGGAGTTTTATGCTCTTGCCTGTGTGGCTCCAATCTGCTAAACTGTCTGCGGCTGTATTTTTGATGTATTTATGTAAGAATAGCCTTCATCTTCCACGGAATTTACTCGCATAATTAATTGACTCGGTTAAAAATAATCATCAGTCGTATTGGAGAGCTTGGCTGAAGTCTGCTATTCGACTAACATGTTCTAATATCTTATATTTTATACAAGCTGCGTTTCTTGTCTAATGAATTTCAAGTGAAGGGAAAAAAGAGAGGCTGGTGAGGGAATGATCGATGTATAAGTAAGAACAGGAACTGAATTTATCCGTGGACGTTATTCCACAATGTTAAATGTAACTACAAATGGATAAAAGTGTCATTCTGTAATAAATGGAAATTGTAATCTTTGGAAACTCAATGTTGTATAAGAGGAATAAAACACTTTGGGATGCGCCGTTAGGAAAAGAACAGTAACTCCATCACGCCACCATCACTTCATCACATCACCCCATCACTGATTCTATTATTTTAACCATGTGACTAAGGAACAGTCTTATAAAAATCTTCCAATTAAAATAATATGTAAAGGAATTCAGAATTCAGTGCAATTATATAAAAATAATAGCTAAACAATTGCAATTTTGAGCAAAATAATGACTTATAGCTGTTATCATGCAGGCTTTTTTATTTATTTTGTAATTTTTTCAAATACCTCTTTCTCTCGCCTTCATCTCCTTTTTTTCATTTTATTGTTTGCAGATGACAGATTTTTACATTTATTTAAAAGTATCGTACCTTGGCATTACTGTCATGTGTCATTATGTATAAAATTTGCGACACATAAAAATGGTTTACTGTCGAACAGTTTCTGAATAATTTAAAACTCGTCTTATTTTCTGGACGTGTGCTGCCATGACGCTCAGCTCCGACTCGTCCTGGGAAACTCTAGCAGCCCTGAGATTATGTTGCGCTCGTCTCTTGCTCCTCTTGTGGCTTCGGTCTAAATCCAAACATTTTCATCAGGAGCTGATAAATGTTCCTTCTGTGACAGTAAAGATCTGTTTCGGATCTCGAGGCTCTGAAAGTCTTGCGCTGAACAGAAATGAGTGTATCAGTGTAATGAGAGAAGGCTGTTCTGTAGATACTCTGAAGAACAGGATGAGTGAAAGCCAAACAGGCAATTTTGCACTCATTCCTCATATTCTAGTCATAAACGACTGTAGTTTATGGTTTTCCTATGTGCTGCCAGCGTGCTTAGCCTAAATAGCTCTTTGTATAAGTTAGCTGCATGGCAGTTAAAGGACTTGGGTGAGTTCCACGCCTATGTGGTGGCGGTTCTGCCGGTTCTTGTTGTGGTCAGCGCAGGCCGCGGGACGTTTCAGAGCCAGATCTCAGGCACTCTCTTCCGTCTGCTTTCTATCATTACCGTGTCACTCACAGAGCCTTTTCATCACAGCAGTTACTGCACACACAACGGTCACGTCATGCGCCCTTGAGCTTCGTGGCATATGAAGGACAACCGTGTGTGTCCTTTCCAGATCTCGTCATTTGTGTTCAATTCACCATTAGGGCTAATACTACACTTTACAGGTGTCACTCTAAATTCATTTTTGTCCAGATCTGCTATTTATTTCCCTCCACCCCTAAGAAAACTCCTGCCAAAATGCCTACTGTTTTTTTTTTTTTTTTTTTTTTCAGCAGTTTTGAATTTTAGTGCTGTCTGGATCAGCCTCACAATCCAGATTTCTAGCATATTCTCTGTGTTGTGCTGCTGTTATAGAAAAATAATAAACAGCAGGGTTACAGTACATCCCCAGTGTGTTTTAATCTTTTTAAACCACACCAATTCGCCAACAATTACAATGTTTTTTTTATTTAATAAATGACACATCATGCCTTTTATCCATTTATAGTTGCATTTGTTGTGGAAAATTCACAAAGCAAGTTAGTTCTCGCTTGCATTATAGCAGCTATAAACAGTCCTTCCACTTATCAGCAAAGCATAAACATAAATTTAATATAAACCTGAGATTTGTAGCTGCCCTACTGTCAGAGCTGCTGTTATAGAAAATTCATCAACACCTTCTGACCAGGAAAGTGTACAAAAGAGCTGAGACTGTGTCTAGATAAACTGCTATATGCTTTAAGCCAGTGAAATGTAAATGCATCAGTACGTATACAAGCAAGTGCATATGCACAGAGCCAATCAGAGTACAACCTTTAACCTTCTGAAGCTCGTAACCAGAAAAGTGTGCAAAAGATTTGAACAAAGTCTCTGAGATAAATTGCTGTAAGCATTAAACACCAGCCTCTAAAAAAAATTTGGGGAAAAGCCTTCTCACCTGTTCACCCTCTTTTTACAACGCTGTCGATTTACAGATCTCCGTCATGAAAGACACTTTATTTTATATGCACTTCATTCCCGACTCCCCACTAATCACTTTGTGTCCACCTCAGCGTTTATTCCACGTCTACCTCATTTCCCACTTTCTAATTCTACCCCACATCATTCCGTGCTACGTCATGCTAAACATCGTCCTGTGTCCCCTACGTGTTTCTAGAGAACACTTGCTGAAAATACAAAGTAAATGCTTCAGTAGAGTTTTTTAAACATGTATATTTCCTGTGGATTGTATCTTCTGAGATCCTGTTAGAAATGAAAAGAAAGTCAGTGGAAAGAGCGTGATCCTGCAAGTTGATTAAGCTGACCACAGCTACAGCTGATAGAAAGCTTGCTTTATATCCGCTTGTCCTACAGTATCATTCGTTTATTAAAATCATAATACAGAGGTCACATCCATGTTGGTATGCTTTAAACAAATCCGTCTTGCATTGTGTGAAGCCGAGAAACTAGCACCATCCCATTAGTGCTTTCTTCTCAACTCAAGAATTCACCATCTGCCTCGTCAACCCTGCACGAGTTTTTTTTTCTCTCTCACTCTGCTTGGCCCAATCGCCGTCTCCTGCTCCTTCTCTACGGTACAAACCGGTGTGTTTGTGTAGGCTCGTGCTCTCTGTGAGGTCATGCCTCAACTCAGTCATTTTTTTTTTAGACATTTGAACTGGTTTGATTTAACAGGACAAGTAGTGTGCCCAGAGTTTATAAATAACACCACACTGTTCAATCTGCCAAGCTCAATCAGCCGCGGTCATCCTGTAGGGGTCAAACCTTTTCAACGCTGAGATCCCCTCCCTTTTCCTCCTTTCTGCCTTTTCATTACCAGCCTCCTGACCTCAGCCTCAGCCAGGCTAGTCCGAGAGCAGGTCTGTCTTTCTGCCACGCTCAACACACTCCGGGTAACAGGAGAGGTTTTGTGGGGGGAAAAACACGCACCCCTTAAAACAAAACTCCTCTTCAGCAGGCCTGCCAGTGCTCTGCTAATGTGATTTAAGCCTGGTGTGCTCATAGTTGTGCTGTCGTGAACTGCGCAGATGTTTTCTGTGTGCTGCTCAGGTTTCAGCTGGTGGGATGAATGTGGGTGTTTGGGTGCTAGGGACACCAGTGCTTTTCTCCTGTGGTCCCATCTCTCTGAACTTTTGCTCGGGTCTCTCGCTACAGTTTGCACCTGTGTGTGTATCTGGAGTGAGGTGGGAGTTGTGTGTACATGACGGACGGAAACGTTCACTCCTCCACATACTCTGTCTTCATTCATCATGTATATAGCATAGAACAGGATCCTATCCTATCCATAAAGGCCTGGTGTGGCTGGAAGTTTTCATTCCAGGAGCCATACCAGAGTGTCCAATGAAGGCCAAGATAAACTGATTAAACAGGTGGAGTCAAGTGTGGTTTCTGATAAGCTGGAACACAAAATTGCCGCCAGTAAATTGGAATCATCTGTTATGAACCGACATTTAACCAGTTTGTAAACAAGAGATGGAGGCAGCAAGTGGAGTTCATGACCAGACTTTTTCCCCCACACCAAATTACTACAATGTTTGCAAACAAGGTGATCAAAGAACTTGGTAACACTACAGGTTGGGCAAAGTACAGGCACGAAGCAGGACTTCCATCTGCTCTGAGTCTGAAAACATCCTGCCTTAGATGAAAACACCTGTTAACCACAGAGAAAGTGTAAGAAAGCAAGTGCCGAGAAAGAGAGCAAGATCGGGCTTCTCCCTCTTATCCATATCTGAAAGGCAGCTTATAGGAGACACCTGCCACTGGTGTATTGTTATCCATTTATAACTACCTCTGCCTCCCTGCCTAACTCGCAAAACCATGATAACCATGGTTATGTTTGTAACGATGGTCATAACCATGTTTACGGTTATCAAATGGTCATCAAACCTCAGCAACAGAACAACCAATAGATGATCACTTCTGCACATTTAAACAATGTGGATGACTTTACTTGCTAATTTCCTGTTATATTTGTGTATGTTTGTTTTTCCAGCACTTTCTGGCATCCATTAGAAAAAAGATTGCTGTGATTGCTGGTTTGTTGTAGTCGTGTTTGTGGGTGGAGCTTGATTTGTATTTTGTGCTGTAACCCAATAGATGTGTGCACAAACTAAGAGTGTGCCAAGCTGAGGCTCACTGTGAGCTGCAATTTGTAGTTCATTAGTTTTGGTTTGAACCGTTCTAGATGTGATTTGACAACTGTGATCAGTTTGCTCAACATTAGTATGAATGACTGAAGGCCATTTGGTCGCTGGCCATTGGCTGACGCATGGCCAAGTCAGAGTACATTGCATCAAATGTCCAGCTGTGTTTTTTTTTGTTTGTTTGTTTTTAAATGGACGGCGGTTCCTTTTTTGCGTTCTAGCCTGACTTGGACCTGACTTTTCACTGAAAATCAAAAAGCCACCAAAAAGTCTTAAAAACAATAACCTAACAACTGGCTGTGTCCCAAATGGTGTACACTTTATACCAGGGTATCTCGACCAGGGGTTAATTTTACATGTTTACACTAATAAAAAAAACTAGTAGAGATGTTAATATATTTCACCAACTTTAATGTACGTGTTTTTTCTTTTATTACAGAAGTTTCACTTTATGTAAGCCTAGGTAAAGTCGCACTTTAAGTAAAGTACTTAAGGCAGATCATTCAGGTTGAAGGAGTTTGGAACCGCTGATTTATGCTGTACACTGTACTTGAGTGTGTAGTACCTGATTTTTATAAGGCAGTGTCATCTCAAGTTGATCACAAACATTTCTGCTTTTCATTTGCATCCTTGATGAACCTGCATTCTCGCTGTTTTCAGCAAAATTTACACCATAGCGCCACCTAGTGGCTCCGCCCCTTTTGCTATGTGAATTAGTTTGCGACAGTGTAAAGTGTCGAACACATTCTACACATTTTTAAGTTGTTTTAAGGCATCATCCATGTACACTACTGTGCTGGTTTTTTTTCCCCTAAACACTACTCACACTAAAATATGCATATGTATACATTTGGCATGCAGCTGCAGTTTTATTATTCATGAGCTAAACCATAAAAACCAACACATCAGCACAACATCGCCTTCAACTGTGTATGAAAATGGCGTTTTCACTTTCAAACACGAGATGGTTCATGAAGGTAGGATTGGTCTCTTGCTCTCCTGAAGCCCTACTGTTGCTACTCTCCATTGAATGTAAAATATTTTTAACAGACAATCCTTAAAGGGACTTTTGAGTTAGCATCTAGGTCTAGTTGAAATTGGATCTCCTGTATTGGCGATCCAGAGAGAACAAGATGTCACCCCCCTTCTCTCTGCAGCCAACTCTTGACATCCTACGCTATTCCTTCTTAACTCCTTGTCTGGTTATAACAGCTCAGGATTAGCATTCCATGTGATCCATCATCATGAATATGCCCCAGGAAGCTGAGAAGAAACACTACACCGCACCGTCGGAGCAAGACGCCTCTCAGAAGCACCTCTTACAGCTAAAGTCATTCCACAGCACCTCGTCTCTAAACATCCGGCTGCAACACAGACTCGGCAGCAGACTCTGACAAAGAGAGGCGGAAAACAAAAGCAGATGAAAACAGTTGGGGAGGAGAAGTAAAGGCTGGAAAAGCCATCAGCCCCCAGACTCCAATTAAGGATGGAGTTATGGAAAAATTGAGCCTGCTATTTTTTTTTTTTTTTTTTTACACTGACATAAAAATGCTCAATTTGAGAACTTATCTCCTCTGCACACAGGAGTCCTTTAAGCAGGTAGAGTGGAACCAAGGCTCACGAGTCTCCTGAGAAATAATAAATTATGGGCCTTTTTAGATGCAACAGACCCCTTACATAAGCAGACAGAAGATTTTCTCCAAGCGAGAGCGTTTTCTTGAGTATGGAATAAAACACTTGGGGTGTGCTGTTACAGGAAAATGAGCAACACTGGAGTAGTATCATGAAGTGTTTTATTTCTCTTATCACAGCACTTTGCCAGCAATTAGTTGTTTTTTTTTATTAGAGAATAACACATTACTTTTTATTCGTTTATAGTTACTTTTAATGATGTACACAAAAGAAGTTATCACTTACGTTATAGCAGCTATAAGTAGTCATTTCCCTTACTAGACTCTCTTTGTTTCTTTTTCTTCTTCAGATTGTTCAGATTGTTTTAAATATTTACGAATACTATAATAGAGTTAGAATTCCAATTAATTCCAATTATCCAATTGGAAACCCTTTAGACAGAAAAGAACCCTTAACTACCCAAAGAACTTTTTGAAGTAAATAAGTAAAAGGCTTTAAAAGCACACCAAGTGAACACAAGCTTCATGAGGTTTTATAGCAATCGTAGCCTAGTGCTACTGTCACGCTAGTTAGTGACAAGTCTCTCGTGTCACATGCAGTTTGTCGCTTATATTTACGGCCCTTATCCAGAGCGACTTACAGAAATAAAAGGTATTTCATTTATGCACCTGAGCAGTTGAGGGTTAAGGGCATTACTCGTGGGCCCGGCGGCGTCAGCTCAGTGGTGCTGGGATTTCAACTTACAACCTTCTGATAAGTGTTCCGATGCCTGAACCACTGAGCTACCACTGCCTGTTGTAGGTGTTCTTGCGGGCATGGAGCGACTGCTGATGTTGTTGCTTGTTGATTGTTACATGCTCAGATTTGTGCTAGTTAGCAGATTAGCAAAGCAATCAAACTATTCTAGCTACGTACACTCACCAGAGGCACAAGTGATCTCTGCTACGTCATCGCATCCTTCTTTTTCTTCATAATCCTTCTATCCCCTTTGAAATGTGAGGTCATATATGACAGGATAAGATTAAACCATTGTTATGTTTTCCTCTCATTTTTACAAACAGTAAATTGGAACTAATTGCAGGTAGGATCTAAAAAGTTGTGAGCAGGGAACTGAAGAAATGTCAGACCACACTGACCATAGGTTTGGTCAGAGGAATCATTTGAGCCAATCATTTGGCATTTTGCTGCCGCATACCTAATTTATCTCACACACATACCTAGAAAATGAGGTTGCCAGGCTTTTGTCGCTTATATACAGTATGTCAGGTTTAAGTCACTTAAAAAAACATCCGACTGACACCAACAATTTACCGCGCACATTAACCAAAAGAGATTCTCTGGTTATAGATCTTTATTCTCATTCCTGTTAAAAGCAGAACAGTGTAAACATTTGAACAACAAGGATATGCTTTTATTATGTTGTTTAGAAATCTCACAATGCTTCGGTGGACCGGCATACTTTACCCAGGTTACAGAGAAGACAGTGGGGGGAAGGAAAAAGAACCTGCCCCCATAACCTGCTCTGTGTTACTGAAAAAGGCTCGAATCATTAGCCTCCTTGTTTAAAGGAAGCTGTTTCTTTGCATTCAGTGTATCTGTGTGTGTATATTGTAATCATTTCTTTGTATATCCAGTGGCTCGATTGAGCAGATTTGGGCTGGTAAAGTGTCTGAAGCTTTCTAGCAGCAGTGGTCAGTGGAGGTCAGATATTGCTCAGATAATGCTCTGGGTTCTTGTAAAGAGAAGACCGAGTATGTAGGTGTGATCACACATGGCCTTATGATGGATTGAGCAGGTGGGTGATGAGGAAAATCGGAGTAGCAGTTTTGGCCTTGCTCCTCCTCTATGATCCCATTTGGCGCAGCTCAAAGCATAAACGCACTAATGATCCCAACTGGCAGCCCAACAACTCTGTCTGTGTGTGTTTCCCCTGATGCATTAGCTAACATTCCTGCCTTGACATTCCTTTGTCTGACGAGCTCTGGGATAGGACAGAGAGGAAAAACAAATACCACTCCATGACACAAGCTGTCTCTTTCTCCTTAGCCGACGGGAGCGGGAGTAACTGAGCCTGTATCACTTGGGCAGAAAAGCACTTTCCACATATGCACTTCAATGGAAAACGGCTTCTACAGTGTCACTCCCCAGACACCAATTCCTACACAGTACAGCTTGATTCAGAATATTGTCCAATACATATTTCAAATAACTCTACTAAATAGTTGTCGTTTTCCTTTTTTTAGAAAAAAAAAAAAATCAGCATCTGTGATTGTGATCCGACTTTTCTTTTTCTTTCCTCGTCCTGCTGCAGGAAATAGGGTCTCTCATAAATGCAGAATATGGGAAAGGGTCACTGGGGTTGGGGTACACATAAAAGATTGTTGTCCCTCAGAGGAATGGATACAATAATCCTGAATCCAGTTAACATGCACACTTGGGGATCAGAGGTCTCTGTACGTGCACTAAGTGGAGAGTTCCTCCGGAAACCATTTGATGCTGGGGGTCTCCCTGGCGCTCCTCCAGGGGCCTGTCCGCTATCCGTAACATCTTCCGCAGATGCCTGTAAACGAGGGGGTGAGAGATCCTGAATGACACATACCTGAACGTTTGGAATAACCATACACCATACATAGATCTCTTTAAATCTCAGTGCTGTTGAACTCTGGATTCTGATTGGTCAGAAGGTGTTGGTTAATTTTCTATAACAGCAGCTCTGACACTAGTGCAGCTGCAAAACACAGGTTTATATGAATGCACTCGTTCTAACAGGTTATCGTTTCTATAGAAACAGCTCATTCACAGTGACCTGTATAGGGGTTGTCCCACCTAAACGATGTTCATTTAACATATATGGAAGGAGTCTCCAGTGTCAGAGCTTGGTACAGTCAGAGGTAAAGCTGTAACATTAAGTTTTCCGACACTGGAATGTGTTCAGGAAAAAAGAGTTTGGGTTTGTGATTTCTCTGCAACATGACAGCTTCGGGTTTTTTGGTCTCATTAACTTTGACGAACAGAAAAACAGTTCTGCATTTCATCACACCAAGCTGACACTGTTGTTGTTGTTGTTGTTTTTCTACAACTACCCCACACACTGTTTCATGCATTACTTAACAAGGAGTCTTACTTTCACCTTGCTGGGACATGGAAAGGATAAGCTGATGCCCCTACAAGGAAAAATTGCACTTGCAATTTTCCCTAAAATTCAAACAATGCACCAAGTCACTCGAATGTGTCCAGGTTTTTTTTTTCTTCACCTGGAAAATCTTGTAAGGCCTAAACACTTGTAAATCCATGTTCCTGTGTTACTTGCACAAATCAGTACAACATGGGACAAGCAAGAAAATAAATTAGGTT
Source organism: Pangasianodon hypophthalmus (assembly GCF_027358585.1). Lineage (NCBI taxonomy): Eukaryota > Metazoa > Chordata > Actinopteri > Siluriformes > Pangasiidae > Pangasianodon > Pangasianodon hypophthalmus. The sequence goes on along the minus strand of NC_069721.1, from coordinate 23,823,097 downwards.
GTAGGGAGGGGTCTGTTTCCATGTTTCCATATGTTGCGAAAGAAAATCCAGTGTGTCTGTTTTCTGATTGTAATCAGACAGGTATGGCTTTACTTAGGGTACATGGTCCAAAAAGCAATTTGTGTTACTCAGTGGTATGTGTGTGTTTCTCTTCTGACGTATGAGGAATAGCGTTCCTGTCCGACATTCCTTTGTCTAAAGAGATGTTGGGGTAAAGGAGAAAGTCGTGACAATTCGACCTGACGATTGTAACATGGTTCCTCTTATCCTTGATTAACTCTTCTTTACACTTACCATTCCTTCTTTTTAACAAACACCTTGATGATTTGTTAAACTCTTGGCATTATTTCTTTCCTCTGGGTCTCTTGTCTTAATATTTATAGTGTCTGCGAGGGCCTCCTTTTTGAGGTCCTCTCCATACACAGGCCACAGCAGCTCCTTCTGACCGTGCTCTGGAAATTTAGGAGGAGCTGTGACTCGTGTGCAAGTGTACACTATATTTACACTGAATTTAGAGGCTTTAATAAGCAGTTTTTTTTCTCTCTCTCATTGAAAGGGCCAGTTTGATTTGTGAGCTGCTAGTCAGTAATTGTAAGTTCCATTGCGCCAATTAACCAGCCATTAGGCGGTGGAGGTCTGGGAGCGTGGTGTGGACATGGCTACATGTTCCAGCCATTATTCACCATGTTCAGCACCAGAAACTGGAAAACGTTGCTCTGTCAATGTCTGTTTTCCATATTTATACCTGTTACTAGAAGTCGAAGCTATTTCGGATGGACTCAGTTTGCCAGTATACTTCATGTCCTCCCTTGTGATGATTTGTCTTACCAAGAATCAGTCTTTGGAGAAAAAGAGAGAGAAATTGGAATTAATGTTCCATAACCATATCCAGAGTCCAGAATACCAAAAGATTTTTCCCCTCTCATTCTGGAATGAATTCATTTCCATCTAATTTAAGGAACGGGAGGTTTGGGGGGAACTTTCAATCCAAGCCTTGATTTATTTATCCGCATTGAAACGGAGGGCAACATTCTGGCTGTTCAGGACGGAGACGTCTATAAGGCTTTAAATGATTTTGAAAGGTTGGATTTATGAAGTCCCTTCAAGTGAAGAGCAGGAATTCGTACTGACTTGATTTAATGAAGCACCTACGCACCTGCCCTGAACTGGAGAAACACAGATTCTTCACGCCAGAACCTGCAGTGCGTCATATAGGCCAAAAGGCTGGATTATGTACTCGAACACACTGTCCTTGCATGTGAGGTAAACAGAACTGATTAGGGAGGGATTTCGGTCAAACTGGCCATCCGTGCATTGCTGTTAGATGCTGTAGCTCCATCTTTGGCTTATTAATGCAGATGGTTTTTCCACAACAAGATTGATTTGATTAAATTATGGGTTCGACTGGCACAAGCACTGCAACTTGCAGGTTAACTCAAGTGGAACAAAAGTCAGTCCAGTGTAATTTTATACTAAAGGCAGAGGCTTGAACACACACACACACACTTGTACTACAGGGACGGTTTGACTTATGGCGTGTTTCATTTGTATCCCGCCATATCATTAAGTGACCCTATTAAATGAACAAGCTGTAAGGAATGGAGGGATCTCTCTGCAGCGACACATCTGTGCAGCTCTGTAGCGGGCACTGGGGAAACGATTATAGCGAATAAATCAGGTTCTTCTCTCTCGCCCCCATTGCCTCAGTCCATAATTTTCATACTCACTTAATCTCTGGTATCTTGCATCATATCCATGCATCCATTAATCACTTAAGAAAACAAAAGGAGAAGTGCACGCAGGGGCGATGGATGCAGCAGTGGAATATTAGGTGTCTTTGGTTTGGTACAGTCCTCGTGCTAACTAGCATCTGTCACAAAAAAGAAATGGGGCGGCTCAAATGAGGGGTACGTTTCTGTTTTTCAGCGCGGTCTGCCGTCGTTAGAAAGCGGGGCTGAGTAGCTCTCCAGGATAATCAGACAGGAAGTTTTTGCGGTGGCGTTGCTGATGACCTTCAGCACATGAAAACCCATCAGCTGTAACGGCTCCTCTTAGGAGGACTCGAACCGGGCTGCCTCCTGCAGCGCCAGAGCCTGAGGATTCTTTCCTCCATTTCACTCCGTCTGCTTCAGAAAGACACAAATATGCGAATGTGAAAAACCAGAAGCTAATTGCGGTGTCAGATTTTGCATAGTCAAGCAGAGATGTGTCTGCGCTGGCCTCGTCATGGAGAGCCGCAGGAAAGGGAAGTGATGTCATATATGTGTAGAGAGTGAGGATAGCAGTCCTAACCTCTAACCTCTTTTTCTATCTGTTTGTGTTGTCTGTGTAGCTGGTTTACGGAGGAGCTTCCGTCTCAGCAAAAGAGGAAAAAAGACGAACAAGTCCATGTACGAGTGTAAAAAGAGCGAGCAGTACGACACCGCTGATGTGCCCACTTATGAAGAAGTGGCTCCGTACTGCAGAGCTCATGGAGCCAAGCACAGACTCGTCGTCCTGGTCGGTAAGTGCTGCTCCGTACTGTATGTGTTTATAATAACACTTCACCTAGTGAAGTATTTATAGTTACTCCTATATAGTTAATCACGGCTGCAAACCATTTATACAAACCTGTGTACAAACAGCTTTATAACTACATACTTTTTATTTCATTAGAAATTGTATAATTAAATATTATTACATTATTAATAAGGATTATCATAATGCCCTTTTAATGCTTTATTAAATTACCTGAAAATATTAGTATAAATATCTACGTGTTGGGTAAGGAATAAAACTCAGTGTTGGGTAAGGAATAAAACACTCAGTGTTGGGTAAGGAATAAAACACTCAGCGTTGGGTAAGGAATAAAACACTCAGCGTTGGGTAAGGAATAAAACACTCAGTGTTGGGTAAGGAATAAAACACTCAGTGTTGGGTAAGGAATAAAACACTCAGTGTTGGGTAAGGAATAAAACACTAAGCGTTGGGTAAGGAATAAAACACTAAGCGTTGGGTAAGGAATAAAACACTCAGCGTTGGGTAAGGAATAAAGCACTCAGCGTTGGGTAAGGAATAAAACACTCAGCGTTGGGTAAGGAATAAAACACTCAGCGTTGGGTAAGGAATAAAACACTCAGTGTTGGGTAAGGAATAAAACACTCAGTGTTGGGTAAGGAATAAAACACTCAGTGTTGGGTAAGGAATAAAACACTCAGCGTTGGGTAAGGAATAAAACACTCAGCGTTGGGTAAGGAATAAAACACTCAGCGTTGGGTAAGGAATAAAACACTCAGCGTTGGGTAAGGAATAAAACAGTCAGCGTTGGGTAAGGAATAAAACACTCAGCGTTGGGTAAGGAATAAAACAGTCAGCGTTGGGTAAGGAATAAAACAGTCAGCGTTGGGTAAGGAATAAAACAGTCAGCGTTGGGTAAGGAATAAAACAGTCAGCGTTGGGTAAGGAATAAAACACTCAGCGTTGGGTAAGGAATAAAACAGTCAGCGTTGGGTAAGGAATAAAACACTCAGTGTTGGGTAAGGAATAAAACACTCAGCGTTGGGTAAGGAATAAAACACTCAGCGTTGGGTAAGGAATAAAACACTCAGTGTTGGGTAAGGAATAAAACACTCAGCGTTGGGTAAGGAATAAAACACTCAGCGTTGGGTAAGGAATAAAACACTCAGCGTTGGGTAAGGAATAAAACACTCAGCGTTGGGTAAGGAATAAAACACTCAGCGTTGGGTAAGGAATAAAACACTCAGCGTTGGGTAAGGAATAAAACACTCAGTGTTGGGTAAGGAATAAAACACTCAGCGTTGGGTAAGGAATAAAACACTCAGCGTTGGGTAAGGAATAAAACACTCAGCGTTGGGTAAGGAATAAAACACTCAGCGTTGGGTAAGGAATAAAACACTCAGCGTTGGATAAGGAATAAAACACTCAGTGTTGGGTAAGGAATAAAACACTCAGCGTTGGGTAAGGAATAAAACACTAAGCGTTGGGTAAGGAATAAAACACTCAGCGTTGGGTAAGGAATAAAACACTAAGCGTTGGGTAAGGAATAAAACACTAAGCGTTGGGTAAGGAATAAAACACTCAGTGTTGGGTAAGGAATAAAACACTCAGTGTTGTGCTGTGAAAGGAAAATAATCAACAGTGGTGGTGTGATGAGGTGGAGTTACTGTTACAAACCCAAAATTGATTATTTTCCTAGAACCGCATGTCCATGAGGTGTTTTTTTTATTCCTCTAATATCACAGCAACTCCCCAATGTTTACTGTTTTTCATTTATTAAAGAACAACACATTGCACTTTTTTTCCATTTATAGTTACATTTAATGTTGTGCAACAAGTTAGTGCCTTTCTCATGTGCATTAACCCTAACTACAAATAGCCATTCCCTTTTTTCCAGCCTCTCGTTTTCTCGCCTTCTCTCTCTCTTTTTTAAAATAAGGAGAAGAACGCAGCTTGTCATGTTACCGAGAAACCCAAAGCGTAAACTCCTCTGTCATGAAGATGTCAGAAAAGTTACAGCTTTACCTGTCCAGCGCTGACACTGGAGACTCCTTCCATAAATGTTAAATAAACATCTCCTTACAGAAAAGTCACCATATCAACGGTTACATGTTTTTTGTTCATCTTTTTATGCTATATAAATGATAACGTAATGCAGAAGGTAGCCGTTTATGCTCCTTTCCCAGGCGAAAGTCTATCACGCCATATGTTTTACCTCTGACAAGTAAAATTGTCCGTGACTGTGGGACTATTTTAGTCTTTATTTAGCATTGGGTCATGGTGATACACCGGCTAGGCCTTGCTGTGGTTTAGTTTGGTGAATTAAACACAGTGTATGGACTTCATCACAAACTGTACATGTGCTGTGCGTGTTTTTCTCTCATCATGATGCCCCAATTAGGCCTCTGCTATTGCAGTCAAGCTAATGCAAATATTTTCAATTAACTCTCCTAATTTGGAGGACAGTGTCATGGACAGTCTCAGCGCTGACGAAGCAAAGACCTGCCGTCAGTCTGCTGTGTGTTTGCTCTGTTTTTATTTCAGCTTGTTTTTCCGTCCCGTGAGATGAACCTTCTTACTTTCCTCCTCCGTATTTACTTTCCCCCCCTGTCCTCCCCTATTTTTCTTTTTTGCTCTCTATTATTGTTCCTGTCTTTCTGGGTTTCTCTGTCCTGTCTTTCTTTCTCATTTCATTTTGTGATGAATGTATTTCTTTGTCTCTCTCTCGCTCATTCATTCAGCGTGTAGACATTATTTTTGAATTCAGAACCATTAGTTAAATAACTTCCTGTTTTTTCTCTTCTCTGTCAGTCTCTCTCTCTCTCTCTCTCTCTCTCTCTCGCTCTCTTGCTCTCTCTCCTCTTTCTTTGTTCTGGCTTTCATTTGCAACATGATGTCGACTCTGAGCTTTTCTTGGCCTGGGTATTTCTCTGTTTTTAAGTTTGAATGAAACTCATTAATCTAAACCAAAGCCTTTGACATTTTTAACCTCCACCATTTCGATAACAATGTTTAACCCTGACTCTGGACAACAGGGTTAAATAAAATCAACCATATTCCTCCAACGTGAGAGACACGTCCGTCAGTGGCTCCATTTCAAACAAATGTCTAGACAAATAAGGGTCTTATCTGTTTAGATACATATTAATCCCAGAGCCAGCATAAACACACACGTACACGTATGCACGTTATAGTGAGACCACCATCGTGCCTTAGCTGAAACCTGATTATTTAACAGAGCAAATGATCTGTTTTGTTCAACGTCTTTGATTCGAGCTGAGGGAAATTTCTGTGATGTTGACGTTATGGGACTCCTGTTAGCAATAGTAGTAACATCAGGATGCAATGGAAAGGACGCAATGTCCAGGACTGAAAAATTCATTTAGAAATAAAAATATATCAAAGTGGAAACAGATTGATGTGATTTTGGCTCTCTGATTTTTTTTCGTGGCGTTTACATGAGTAGTGTGTGTATAAGGATCTGGAGAATGCAGTGATGACAGAAATATCAATCAAATCGCAAATACACAACGGCTGTGACCAAAATCAAAGAGAACACCCCCCTCCACTCAGAATTCCTGCTCGGGAACTCTGGACGGTCTCCTCAACCCCGAGTGACATCAAATCAACATGGCTGCTCACAGCATCAACAGGAAACAAAGCATCACTTTTTACCTTTAAATGAGTTATACTATACAGGTATACAAGTATTAGCTTCAGTTCAGTCAACATACAGACATATTCACCTGTTAAATCTAAATCCTCTGACACTACAGTTCACTGTTTTAAGCAGGTAAATATACATCACTCATCGCCGTTAGCTGGCTAGCTCGTTGCTAACAAAAGACGAACATCAAGGTGTCCACTTTGTAGCTTGAATACACAGAGATCGAAAATGAAATAATTCCATGTTCTGACTTGCAGAATGCAGCATCATTGTCAGAGTCACTAAGGCCTGTTACATTCTCTACACAAGCACACAAACCTGATCGCAAGTGCATGAGCTGACACCAGTCTTTTACTTCCATACCTTACACACATGCTGGAGCTGTAAATGGCTAATCTGCAAAGTAAAGGTGGCAGCGGCACACAGGTTTAAAATGATAACTGAGTAGAAATGGGTGATTTTGTCCAGGCTCATTTGCTTCAGAAAGACAAAAAGGACAGTGGTCTGTGCAGCCCTGCGCCCTGGACCGGTTCTACCAAGCGTTTGTTTATCAAACGCATATTTGCAGAAATACATACTAAATTTTTTCCCCCAGATTTTCTCCCTAATTTAGTCTTGACAAATTCTTAGCTCTTCCCCATTATACCACGTCAGTACCAACCTGGGAGGGTGAAGGATAGCACGTTTCATCCGATACCTGTGAAGCCAGCCAGCCGCTTCTTTTCAAACTGCTGCTCATGCTGAATCACAGGGTGGTGTAACACACTCGGAGGAAAGCGCTGTCTGCTCTCTTCCACATACATGAGCTCACAGATGCCCATGATTGGATACTATCACTGTGATTGACGGAACAGATGGTATAGGTTCCTCCTACCCCGAGACGAACACAAGAGTATGTAAAGGGCCTAAGTCCTTTCAGGTCAGAGTGTTTCAGGTCAACGTAGTGGAGATGTTTCTTACAGATTGAGCGTTTAGGGATTTAGATTAACTTATCACTTTAAAACCACTGGCTACATTTTTAAAATGAGGAGAAAGGACCAGGAAAGGACAAGCACCTCACTTTAATCGAGCTCTGAGTAAAATTCATGCCTTGAATTTGTGCTTTTATGTAAATGTTTCCCATTAGACGATGTGATTCTGTCTCATCTTCCACATCTCAGCCGAAGCTCTGTCATTTCATTCAAACAGATAACCATACATTAAACACAGCTGCTGCTAAATAATACAAATATTGATGTTTACTGATGCAGATTTCTGACATCAGTGTTGGTTTCAGCTTGAAATCTGAACTGGATTTGAAGTTACTGAATGTATGGATGGATGTCCGTTCACACTTCAGAAACTCAAATCAGACACGCTTGTGTGTGCGTGTGTGTGCGTGCGTGTGCGCGCATGGGTGAAAACACAGTGCTAACGCAACAGGTTCATGCTGAAACACTGAATACAACACAGTGTATTACACAGTGGGCTGGAAGTGATTACACGTCTGCTTTTAAAGAGCTCTCCTGCTAATGAGAGACCTGATCAACTCTGACACTTTTACTGCTGCTGCGACATGCACCAAGGAGTGTGTGTGTGTGTGTGTGTGTGTTCAGATCCATACACTGGTTATTAAGACGATACTTTCAGACACACACTCAGAAAACAGTCAGAAAACATTCACTAAAATTGCTCAAATTTGTTGTTTTTTTAATAGTAAAAATGTAGCCACTGTTTCTGGCTTGTTAAAACTCGCTGCAACGTAAATAAAGAAAAACAGAAGTAAACAATAGACAAAGAGAGGTGTGTTAGCCCTGTGTTAAATCAGGTATAAGTGGTAGAGGTGAGACTGTCTGTGTGTGTGTGTGTGTTTGTGTGTGTGTGTGTGTGTGTGTAGAGTGACGAGCGGTTTAAGGTTGACTGTGTCTCCGCTGAACCCATTGTCAGATTAACACACAGCACTACAACACACACACAGCTGAGCTACGAGACAATGAGCACCTCAACATACAGGTGCGAGGGAGAGAGAGGGATGGAGAGAGAAAGAGAGATGGAGAGACAAAGAGAGAGAGATTGGGAGAGATGGGAGGAGAGAGAGAAAAGGAAATATAAGAAAGAAAGGAGGAAAAAGGAAAGAATGGAAGGGATTTGAAAAGAAGCAACAGAGGGTCTAAGAAGACAGAGATGCAGGGAGAGAGGGATAGAGAGACAGACGGGGGTCAGAAAGAAAAGAAAGAAAACTAGTGAAAAGGATAAGAATGGAAGGAGGGAAGGGAGAAAGAAAGGGAGGAAGCATAGAAAGAGTGGGAGAAGAAAGCAAGTAAAGGAGAAAGTAGAGAATGTAAGGGAAAAAGTAGAGAAAGAAAGGGAGAAAGAAAAAAGAAAGAATGGAAAAGAAGAGGAGATGAAAATAAAGGCAAGAATGTAAATGACAGAAATGGAGAAAAACAATCAGAAACGGGAAAGAGATTTTAAAAAAAAACAAAAGAAAGAAAAAAAACGTAGTACACAGGGCATGAATTACAGATAACAGGGTAACGAAAAAAACTAGCAGTGATGATTGTTTAGAGAGAAAAAGTAATAATAAATAGCTACAGGTGTATATTACACATATATTATTGTTCTATAACATTTACATTAATATTCATGTGATTAGTTTTTATTTTGTATTCTAAGATTGTGAGTTATTTACATATTTTACTGATAATTTGATGAACTCTAGTACTTCTAAACATATGCACAGTATATGGCTGTTTTCTGTGATTTGGGGTGTGTGTGTGTGTGTGTGTGTGTGTGTTGATGAAATCTTGTCTGATGGTTGTGTATTTGGTGCAGGATAAAAAGTGGTGTTGTGTTTCTATCTGTTCTGTGCTGCACTATTACAGATTCTCTCCTCTCAGTGTTTCCACTGTCTGTGATACCGTCCTGTTTCAATCTCTAAGCTGTGAGCGCTGAATCTGTACTGTGTTAACGAGTCTGTATGGCGTTAATGAGTCTGTACGGTGTTAATGTGTCTGCATGGAGTTAATGACTCTGTACGGTGCTGATGTGTCTGTACAGTGTTAAGGAGTGTGTAATGTACAGTGTCTGTACAGTGTTAATGTGTCTGTACGGTGGTAATGTGTCTGTACGGTGGTAATGTGTCTGTACGGTGGTAATGTGTCTGTACGGTGGTAATGTGTCTGTACGGTGGTAATGTGTCTGCGTGGAGTTAATGACTCTGTACGGTGCTGATGTGTCTGTACAGTGTTAAGGAGTGTGTAATGTACAGTGTCTGTACAGTGTTAATGTGTCTGTACGGTGTTAATGTGTCTGTACGGTGTTAATGTGTCTGTACGGTGGTAATGTGTCTGTACGGTGTTAATGTGTCTGTACGGTGTTAATGTGTCTGCATGGAGTTAATGACTCTGTACGGTGCTGATGTGTCTGTACAGTGTTAAGGAGTGTGTAATGTACAGTGTCTGTACAGTGTTAATGTGTCTGTACGGTGTTAATGTGTCTGTACGGTGTTAATGTGTCTGTACGGTGTTAATGTGTCTGCATGGAGTTAATGACTCTGTACGGTGCTGATGTGTCTGTACAGTGTTAAGGAGTGTGTAATGTACAGTGTCTGTATGGTGTTAATGTGTCTGTACGGTGTTAAGGAGTATATACGGTGTTAATGAGTCTGTAATGTGTGTGTACGATCTTAAGGAGTCTGTACAGTGTTAATGAGTGTGTAATGTGTGTGTACAGTGTTAATGAGTGTGTAATGTGTCTGTACGGTGTTAATGAGTGTGTAATGTGTCTTTACAGTGTTAATGAGTGTGTAATGGGTCTGTACGGTGTTAATGAGTGTGTAATGGGTCTGTACGGTGTTAATGAGTGTGTAATGTGTCTGTACCGTGTTAATGAGTGTGTAATGTGTCTGTACCGTGTTAATGAGTGTGTAATGGGTCTGTACGGTGTTAATGAGTGTGTAATGAGTGTGTAAGGTGTTAATGAGTGTGTAATGTGTTAATGAGTGTGTAATGGGTCTGTACGGTGTTAATGAGTGTGTAATGGGTCTGTACAGTGTTAATGAGTGTGTAATGGGTCTGTACAGTGTTAATGAGTGTGTAATGTGTCTGTACCATGTTAATGAGTGTGTAATGGGTCTGTACCATGTTAATGAGTGTGTAATGGGTCTGTACCATGTTAATGAGTGTGTAATGGGTCTGTACCATGTTAATGAGTGTGTAATGGGTCTGTACGGTGTTAATGAGTGTGTAATGGGTCTGTACCATGTTAATGAGTGTGTAATGGGTCTGTACCATGTTAATGAGTGTGTAATGGGTCTGTACCATGTTAATGAGTGTGTAATGGGTCTGTACGGTGTTAATGAGTGTGTAATGGGTCTGTACCATGTTAATGAGTGTGTAATGGGTCTGTACCATGTTAATGAGTGTGTAATGGGTCTGTACCGTGTTAATGAGTGTGTAATGGGTCTGTACAGTGTTAATGAGTGTGTAATGTGTTAATGAGTGTGTAATGGGTCTGTACAGTGTTAATGAGTGTGTAATGTGTCTGTACCATGTTAATGAGTGTGTAATGTGTTAATGAGTGTGTAATGGGTCTGTACAGTGTTAATGAGTGTGTAATGGGTCTGTACAGTGTTAATGAGTGTGTAATGGGTCTGTACCATGTTAATGAGTGTGTAATGGGTCTGTACCATGTTAATGAGTGTGTAATGTGTCTGTACAGTGTTAATGAGTGTGTAATGTGTTAATGAGTGTGTAATGGGTCTGTACAGTGTTAATGAGTGTGTAATGAGTGTGTAAGGTGTTAATGAGTGTGTAATGTGTTAATGAGTGTGTAATGGGTCTGTACAGTGTTAATGAGTGTGTAATGAGTGTGTAAGGTGTTAATGAGTGTGTAATGTGTTAATGAGTGTGTAATGTGTCTGTACCGTGTTAATGAGTGTGTAATGAGTGTGTAAGGTGTTAATGAGTGTGTAATGTGTTAATGAGTGTGTAATGGGTCTGTACCATGTTAATGAGTGTGTAATGGGTCTGTACGGTGTTAATGAGTGTGTAATGGGTCTGTACGGTGTTAATGAGTGTGTAATGGGTCTGTACAGTGTTAATGAGTGTGTAATGTGTTAATGAGTGTGTAATGGGTCTGTACAGTGTTAATGAGTGTGTAATGGGTCTGTATGGTTTTAATGAGTGTGTAATGGGTCTGTACCGTGTTAATGAGTGTGTAATGGGTCTGTACCGTGTTAATGAGTGTGTAATGGGTCTGTACAGTGTTAATGAGTGTGTAATGTGTCTGTACCATGTTAATGAGTGTGTAATGGGTCTGTACCATGTTAATGAGTGTGTAATGGGTCTGTACAGTGTTAATGAGTGTGTAATGTGTTAATGAGTGTGTAATGGGTCTGTACAGTGTTAATGAGTGTGTAATGTGTCTGTACCATGTTAATGAGTGTGTAATGGGTCTGTACCATGTTAATGAGTGTGTAATGGGTCTGTACAGTGTTAATGAGTGTGTAATGTGTTAATGAGTGTGTAATGGGTCTGTATGGTGTTAATGAGTGTGTAATGTGTGTGTACAGTGTTAATGAGTGTGTAATGTGTTAATGAGTGTGTAATGGGTCTGTACAGTGTTAATGAGTGTGTAATGTGTTAATGAGTGTGTAATGGGTCTGTATGGTGTTAATGAGTGTGTAATGTGTGTGTACAGTGTTAATGAGTGTGTAATGGGTCTGTATGGTGTTAATGAGTGTGTAATGTGTGTGTACAGTGTTAATGAGTGTGTAATGTGTTAATGAGTGTGTAATGGGTCTGTATGGTGTTAATGAGTGTGTAATGTGTGTGTACAGTGTTAATGAGTGTGTAATGGGTCTGTATGGTGTTAATGAGTGTGTAATGTGTTAATGAGTGTGTAATGAGTCTGTACAGTGTTAATGAGTGTGTAATGGGTCTGTACCATGTTAATGAGTGTGTAATGGGTCTGTACAGTGTTAATGAGTGTGTAATGTGTTAATGAGTGTGTAATGGGTCTGTATGGTGTTAATGAGTGTGTAATGTGTGTGTACAGTGTTAATGAGTGTGTAATGTGTGTGTACAGTGTTAATGAGTGTGTAATGTGTCTGTACAGTATCGATGTGTGTCATTCTGTTTTTTTTTTTTTTTTACTTTGGTCAGGTAACCAGTGAGAGTGTAGTGACTTTAATGATCAGTAAACATTTATTTATTCATTATGGAAATCTCTCTCTCTCTCTCTCCCTCTCTCTCTCCCTCCCTCTCTCTCTCTCTCTCTCTCTCTCTGTATGCAGGTCCTACAGGCGTGGGTTTGAATGAGCTGAAGAGGAAGCTGTTAATATCTGACCCACAGCATTTCAGCGTTACCATCCCTCGTAAGTCTTCATACTGTCACACACACGCACGTACACACACACACACACGCACACGCACACGCACACACACGCACACACACACACTTTCCCCTCACACACCAAAGAGCCAGGGAACGAAGAAAGCTTTTCATGTCCAAAATAAAATATGCACTTTTAATACTGAACCATCTCCAGCTCTGTCTCTCTCTCTCTCTTTTTCTTTTCTTTTTTCCTCACTCTGTCTCTCTCACTCTCTCACTTTCCCAGCATCCAGGAACGCATTCTTTGGGGACATGCATCATGTTGGGACAAATGAGTCGGGCTCTGATTTATGTATTTAAACAGACTGAGAGCGAGAGAGGGGGAGAGAGAGAGAGAGATGGATGAAAACAAGGGAGTATGAGTGTTAAACAGTGGCCAGAAATGAAAAAGAAAGAGAAAGAGAAAAGAAATCGTCAGCGCCGATAGAAACGGGGGCTGTTTGTTACGCAGAGTTCGGCTGTAATGAATGTGTCTGATTCTGACTCGGGGATTAAAACCTCATCCTGAGCTTTAAGCCTTCACGCTGCCTAATTGCTCACAAATGTGACCTGTAGAATGGTGTGTGTTACACAACTGAGCTCTCGTTTACATCTTACACACCATTCAGTTGCACTCGTTCATTCCTGAACAGTGTTTCTGTTACCATCTTCTCATAGATTTCCAACTCGTCAACACTTGTTCAGATTTCCGTAACTCAGGAATAAATCACTCTGCGTTGTGCTGTTACAGGAAAATAATCAGTGAGGCGGAGTCACTGTTACAACCGTGAAGCTGTTTACTTTGCGATAAGTGTTTTATTCCTCTTATACCACAGTAGCTTGTCACGATTACCAGTTTTTACTGACTAAAACTTGACTAAAACTCGGAATTCCCGACTTCAAAAAACCAAGAAAACTCTCCCTTGACTTGGAAAGTCACAACGGTCTCCTCAACCCCGAGTTCAGCAAGTGACGTCGAATCAACATGGCCGCTCACAGCATGAACAGTAAACACAGCAGCACTTCTGATCTTCAGAGGAGTTAAACTGTATATACAGTACAAGTGTTAGCTTTAGATCAGTCATACTGACATATTCACTTGTTAAATCTACAACACTGACTCTACACTTCTGTGTTTTGGAGGAAAATATACATCACTCATCACAGTTAGCAGGCTAGCTTGTTGCTAACAAAAGACAAACATGGAGGCGTCCATGGTTTTTGTTTCACTTTGTAGCTTGAATGTGCGGAGATTGGAAAAAATGACGTAAATCTGAGTTCTAAAAGTGTAAACACGTCTGTCTGGAAGACTTCAGGCCTCAGCATGATGCATGACTTGCTACAAACAATATGATGTAATTGTGTAGCTAACGGATGTCGTGTCATGTAGACTTTGCACATTGTGTCGTAACATGACAGCTCAGCAAACCCTGCAGACGAACGTGTCCAAGCCGATTTATTTCAAGATGGATGACTTTGACGGAGCGGTAATTTTCTTCTAGTGGTAGATATTATGACATTTTAACAGCGCCATCTGCAGTACTGGAGCTCTCGTTAGCGACGGCCGATACGAAGCCTCAGAGAACAGTCGAGCTTGTGAGCTCATGTCCGTGCAAACCTTTGTGTAGTAAGTATCCTGTGTACGAAAACAAGGTTACAGCTTTACCTCTGACTGTTACAAGGCACTGACACTGGAGACTCCTTCCATAAATGTTAAACAAACATCTCTTCACAGAAAACTTCACCATATCAACGATTACACACGTTTTATAAACCGGAAAGGTGGAGCGTCTGCCGTACAAGTCTCTGTGAATGAGCTGTTGCTATAGAAACGTATTATAAAGTATTAGAATGACTACCTCGTGGAGTTGTTAATGCTTTTAATGCTTGGATAGCGGACGCTATCTCACCTTCACCACAGCTAGCCTGTACCTCTTCCTCGCCATCTTGTGGTAGTGATAGTGGCTGCTGTTACCGACAATTAATCAACACCTTCTGACCAATCACAATCCAGAACTCACCATTGCTGTGGTATTAAACCATTTAATATCACTTAATTCCTCTGAATGTTTGCCGTATGTTTAAATCTTCCTGCTGCTGGAACATGTGGCGAGAGCAGGAACACTGCGCGATGTGCAAAACATCGATCAGCGAGAGGCACGTTTCCATCCGGACCCGTTCCTGAGTGCTATTTTTCTTATTTGTAACCCGCACCAAAGTCCCTTCCTCAGCCACAGAGCTGATGTGTGTGATGTGTACTCTATCAGTGCGGGCATGTGCAGGAGCTGCGATCATCCGTCCGCCGCAGTCAGAGCCGTAATTACAACCTCCCTCATGCCTGTGGTGTGCTCGTCTCATCACACACGCATTTAACCATCACCCCGACTCTTTCTATCTCTCTCTCTTTCTCTCTCTCTTTCAGGGCTGCATGATTCCTGATGAAATAATAATCACCGTTTTTTAGGCTTAGAACGACATTGTGATTCTCACTCATGGAATGAAACACTACGTGTCATGCTGTTATAGGAAACTAATTAACAACCATGTGGTGTGATGAAGCAGAGCTACTGTTACCACCCTGAAGATGATTATTTTCCTCAAACAGCATGTCCTGAATATTTTTCCTTTTATACCACAGCAATTAATTTATTTTTATTCATTAAAGAACAAAATGTCATACTTTCAGGAGACAAGAGAGAAAGAGTGTGAGAGAGAGAGAAAGAAAGAGTGAGAGATAAAGAGATGGAGCAGTTGAATCAGGACAGGGAGTGAGAGAGACAAACAGAGAGAGAGGAAAGAGAAGGTGGAGGAATGAAGGTTCTGGTTTTAAGCTTTTTGGAACAGTGTAAAAATTTTAATAGTTTGTTTTGGGCCTGCTGGTCGAACAGTTTGTCTTGAGCAGTATACCACGGTGACCCCTGACCTTTCCAGCTCTCGTTAAACACTCTGCGCAGAGACCTCTGACCCCTACTAAACCGTCTGGAGCCTGGCACGCGCGGCCCGGTTTAACGGCACCACTTTACAGCCGAGCGAACCCAGAAACACAGCAGTGAGGGCTTAATGAGCGCTGGAGCAGAGTCAGAGTCGCTCCTGTTACTGTAGTGTGTGTGAGCACCAGCATGGCGTCTTTACTGCTCTGTAAAAGCATCAGCAGTGACACCGGCTGTGTAAAGCATCCAGCTAATACACTATTGTACACTATACCACGATTCTAACAGGGTTTTATTTCTGTTTTTGGTACCTGCTGATCCGACATGTTTCTAATGGCAACAGGAAAAAAAGTGCATCAGTAAAATATAAGATGTGGCTCCTGATTTGGGGGCGGGGCTATATAACATCATATTTCTGCATATTATATAAACAAGGCCTTTTATTCTGTACAGATATGTCACATAAATGTTTGTCAGTTTAAAGGGTTTAAAGCATCTTGTATGGGAGAGTATGTGAATTACACTGACCGTCAGTTTTATATAGTTTACATATATACTGTCATCATTCAAAAATAAAAAAGAGTGCACAAACTTTTGGACTTGGCTGTGTTTAGGTAATATAGGTTCTATAGAGTGTATGGTATTGTATTTCTGTAAGGAAATTGTCTAACTCCCTCTGTCTCTGTCTTTGTCTCTCTCTCTCTCTCTCTCTCTCTCTCTCTCTCTTTCTCTCTCTCCCCCGACACTGTCTCTCTGCCTCACTCTCTCTGTCTCTGTCTCTCTATTTCTGTGTCTGTCTCTCCCTGTCTCTCTCTGTGTATCTCTTTCTTTTCTCTACCTCTGTCTCCTCTCTCTTGCTTTCTCTCTCTTCATCTGTGTCTATCTCTCTATGACTCTGTATACTTGTCTGTCTCTCTCTGTCTCTGGTTCTCTCTCTCTCTCTCTCTCTCTCTCTCAGACACGTCTCGAGCGAAGAGGAATCAGGAGAGTGATGGTGTGGAGTATCACTTCATCTCTAAACACCTGTTTGAAGCAGACATCCACAACAACAAGTGAGTCTTCATCATCATGTAGCTGCACTAATCTCCAAGCTGCTGTTATAGAAAATTAACTAACGCATTCTGACCAATCAGAATCCAGAATCCAGCAGCGCTGTGATGTAAGAGATTTTATGCGAATGCTGGTAGACGATGTGATTGATATTCACTGGCTTTCACTTCAGGACTGTTTTTCCATGCCATGTGATTCACACAAAGTGTGTGTGTGTGTGTGTTTGGCAGTTTGGCCTTATTCTCCTATACTTATGCGAGAGTGAGAACCTGTTGACAAGCTGTGTGTGTGTGTGTGTGTGTGTGTGTGTGTGTGTGTGTGTGTGAGAGAGAGAGAGAGAGAGAGACTAGACAGCTTATGTCATGTGGATCACAGGCTGATGTATATGGATGGCCTGGTGATGGATGTGTTTCCACAGGCTCTCATCAGAAAATAAGACAACACCACAGGAGACAGCATTGAGTGTCACTTCTGTGCCCCAGTGTTTGGGTTTTGTGTGTTTTTGTGCTGCCGTTTGCTGGAAAATGACACACAGCGGTTTGTAGTCGTTTGTAACGCACAGTACTTGGAGCGTAAATCAGGAACTAGGAAGGCTACAAAGCGATAGAATGGCTAAAAGTGAAAAGTCTGTGTGGTTATGTGATCGATATCCACTGCAGGGCGTGCCAGCGGGAGACACGCACTCTCATGCGAAACACGAGCGACGTCGGCATTCCCAGGGAAAACCCTGCTCTGGGGCTAAAAACAGATTAGCCCGAATTAACCCGAAACCTCAGAGTCAGCCTCCACCCCGACATCCAATCTACACGCCACTCTTCAACACAACAAACACCACACAGCTCTAAACTCGTTCAGCGGCCGCCGCCTTTAAACGAGCTTCCCAGAAAACAGACATTTTGTGGAATGCTCGGTTACCGTAAATGTCACATTAACAGTAAAGAACCTCTTCTTAACACCCAACAAAACAGGCTTGGCATGGCACAGTCTCGCTCCGATGACACGGTGCACGGGACCAGAGACAGACCGCTGAACGAGCCTGGTTTAGCAGACGATCAATAAATTTAACTTTAGATTCCAAGCAACCCAAAGAGACGGAATGTCACGTACAGATCACTTCATTTACGTATAACTGTGTGCTCGGGAAATAAACTGAGCAGAGACACGAGTTAATGATAAAATGATCAAAATCATCCCTCTTGTAAAACTTCTATCCACATTCTCCATCCTCTTCAGATTAACTTCATTCAGTGTCACTTAATATGTCTTTTAATATCGAAATGGCAAAGCGAACTGACTGACCTTAAGTAGAAAAAAAAACATGATGATGATGATGATGGCAAAGGTTATAAAATCAGTGCTACACCACAGTGATGCTGAGTTCTGGATTCTGATTGGTCAGAAGGAGTTGATTAATTTTCTATAACAGCAGCTGTGACAGTAGTGCAACTGCAAATCTATATTTATTACATAAATCTATAAATTTATATTAATATACTCGTTCTATCACGTTATCGTTTCCATAGCAACAGCTCGTTCACAGGGACCTGTACTGCGACTTACATGATGATCTGCATAAATTAAGGCTAATAATGAAAGATTTTGTTATTTAACAAAGAAAAACAGATGTATAATGGTTTCTATGGTGAAGTTTTCTGTAAAGAGACGTTTATTTGACATTTAACAACATTGTAACAGTCAGTAAGTTTTAATACGATCCTTCACTATCCTTTACAGGTGCTACACTGATTTTATTTTTGTCCAGATAGGCGTCTTTTCCGCTCCACTCCGAGAAAATTCCCAAATAAAATCCCGAATATTATTACTGACATTACTGACACTATGTACTATTACTGACAACAGATTTCACGTGGATTTTACTCCTGTCTGGATCAGTCTTATAAACCCGACTCGTACCTTTTACTGGAGTCTTGGACATGGCCAAGAAATCCCTAAATCAGAGCAGAGAGAGAGAGATGGAGAAATAGAGAGATGAAGGGACTGAATCAAAAGAGACAGAAAGATTGAATTGAGAGAGAGAGAGAGAGACAGAGAGATCGAGAGAGATGGAGAAATTGAATCAACAGAGTGAGATTAAATCAAAAGAGAGAAAGAGTGATGAGGGATTGAATTGAGAGAGATAAAAAGAGAGAGATTGGATCAATAGAGAGAGAGAGAGAGAGAGAGAGAGAGAGGGATTAAATCAAGAGAGACAATTGGGGGGATTGAATAGAGAGAGAGAGAGAGAGAGAGGGGGATTGAATCGAGAGAGAGAAATGGGTGGATTGAATAGAGAGAGAGAGAGAGAGAGAGAGGGATTGAATAGAGAGAGAGAAATGGGTGGATTGAAAGAAGAGAGAGAGATTGAATCAGTTACTTTCACAGAAGGAGGCGATTTGACTGACATGGCAGTCGACCAATCACAGACTTTTCCCTTTAAACAGACTTTTTCTTTAAACAGAAGCAGGGCTGGGAGATAAGATGATTATAATATTCATATTGTGATAAATGATGTCACAACACACTTTTCTGAGATATCACGATCACTTTATTTATTTATTTATTTTTTTTTTTTTTAGTAATAGCCAACTGACTGGAAGCAGCTGATGCGATGTTAAAATTGTGTGCTTAATTTTTAAAACTGTTAAATGTTATAATTTTTTTTTTTACAGATCCTTTCATTTGTGTTAGTTTTCAGAAGGTAATTTTCCATCCACTCTAAAAAGAGTCATTTTCAGTGGATGGAAATACAGTTTTATTGGGAATGAAGAACGAAATGGATAAGAAAAGAGAAGTTTTTGAAGTTTAGCCGTGTTCGTCTGGTCCAGTGCTTAGAAAAGTGTATTATGATGTTAATATATGGAATCACCGATCATATCTCTCAGCTCTACTGTAATGTTGTTGTCTGTGCGATTCTAGAGGCAGAAAAGCCCTAAAACGAGGTTAATGGGGTCACTTGGGGTAAGATTATAGCCTTCTGCCTCTTTTAATGACCCGGAACCGTC
>NC_069721.1:23746095-23798595 GCF_027358585.1 Pangasianodon hypophthalmus | reverse complement strand
TCGAAAAGAAAAATGCAAACCACAAATCACTAAATCATGAAATAATAAACCAAAATATTTTAATTTGATTTATTTTGTTTGTTAAATTTCTTTATATTTCTCATTTACTTTTCCTTTTTCTTTCACATTTTTAATTTGTTGCCTGCTATAGTTTTCTATTTATTATTTATTATTTTTTAAAACTTTATTTCCTTTTTTTTATTATTATTTTTCATTTGTCTTCTTTTCCTTTGTTTATTTCCTTCTAAATATTTCTTTTACAATCTTTTAATTTTTTTTTTTAGATTTTTTAGATTTTACAATCTTTTTTTTTTTTTTTTTTTTTTTTTAATTATTTTTTTCCCTTTTCCTTTAAAAAATAAAAAAAACAATGAATTTTTAATTCACACGCATTCATTTACAGTTCATGAGTTACTTTATTTTTATTTATTTTTGAGCTGAATTGCATTTTCATCTTTACTTTTTTTATATTTTCTGCTTGTTCAAGTAATTACTTGTACAGTTTTGTGGCTGTCTTTGTTATTTACAGTTCAGCACATGTGTTTGGTCCACTATGTTTGTTAAAAATGGTGTGTGTGTGTGTGTGTGTGTGTGTGTGTGTGTGTGTGTGTGTGTGTGTCCTGCTCTGGAGCGGTAATATGATATAAATCTGAACTCTTACTTCATCCACATGAGACACATTAAAGCAATTAGCAAGTACACACACTTTACTGGTTTACGAGCGTGTGAGTGTGTGTGATGTGAACGATTAGGAAGTCTGATAGCTTTCACAGAGAGCAGCTCCTGCACCTGAGCCGAACCCTGGTTACCGCGGGATACCGTGACATCACGTTAAACCCTGCTAGCAGAGGTGTGCTCTGTCGTAGCCTAGTAAACTAGCTTTCACCGTCAATAAAACAGCTGCGTGTCCTCGTTTTACTGCAGTAAACACACACAGACTGGAGCACGTGGTCTGCAGAGGCAGTAGCACACCAGAGGAATGTTCTCTCCGAGGAGATCTCACAGATCACTGATGCTGACAGTGTTAAAATCACACACATCCGTCTTCTTACTGGAATGAAAGAAAAACCTTGTTTGATGCTAGTGTCAGGCGTATTCGATCCTGGCCCGCGCTGTATCTCTTTCCCAGAGAAATACCTTCACCCTGTCTGTTAGAGCAATAAAGCCGGCAGAGCGTCAGCGGGAGAAAACAGGCCTCTCATTGTTCCACCATCGCCAGACTTCTGCTGCATTGTTCCCCGCTTTAATACCGCTTGTATAACATTGATGTCATTTTTCATCTGTCACCTTTGCTCTCTCATTCTTTATTTTTAAACATATAATACGCTTTTATTTCTGTTTTCAGAAGTCCTTGACGTTACATAGCCCCAAGCATCATCAAATGTGAAGGATTAAAAATACATTTTATTGTCTGGCATGTAAACGCACTCGAATTTAAACAGTGACACAAAGCAAAGCTGCAGAAGAGAAGAGGGAGAAAAAAAAAAAACGTGATCAGGGATTAAGTGACTTTGGGAATATAAAAACAGGAACCTTTTGCTGAACCGCGTCTGTCCTTTTTAAATGGGTTTAATGCAGAGGGCAGGTGCACTTTATAGGAATCAATAAAAAAAGCGATTTTCCATCAAGCGCCTGATAGAGAGAGAGAGAGACATGAAAATATATTGAGGAAACCTCAATCCTCCTAAGAACTGAGCTGAAGGAGATGAAGCTGAAGGAGCTGTGTGTGTCTTTCAGCATTACACATCTGTATCCTGATTTTTTTTTTTTTTATTATCTATATCTACTTGACAAAATTGCAACCAACAAATTTCATGAAAACAATTCATTAAAACTCTTGCGTAAATCGAATGCTAAAACTCTCAGTTAAGTAATGAATACATAAAGTGCTTCTTTTTACAGTAAGACTCATTTTAATGCTTTTATTAAAATGTAGCTGTTTCATCAGATCTGCAGGATTGATGCTACCAGATAGCATGGAGTCGTTCATGCTAGTTTGTACCTCATAGCCCCTCTATCAGAGTTCCTCAAAAGGTCATTGGTCCAGACTTGGTCCAGGTCATTGGTCCAGACTTGGTCCAGGTCATTGGTCCAGACTTGTTTGATAAGAATATCCTGGTCCAATTTTTAAAAAATGATGTGTGCGTGTGAGTTTAAGAATTTGTTGTAGTACAATGGCCTTTACTGCATAAACGTGTACAAGGTGATTATTATTAAAGTCGAAGAAAAGCAACATCAGTCATGTAATGTGTTATACATTGTCGGGTTTTCTGTACTCTGATTGATTTATGATGTGTAGAACTCAGTGAAAAGGCTCTATAGTGTAGAATCCCCCTATATCGAGTTGTAAATGCCTCCAGATTCTTTAACAATGCTCTAAAGTTTCTCTTGTGGCCTTCTAACCACGATAACGGGGTTGAAATTGGCAGTGAATAAATTGGAAGAAAATTGGGTGAAAAAATAAAGACCCGGGCGAAACTAATCATTTGCTCTGCAAATAAAAAGAGAGCGAGAGGGAGAGAGTGTGAGAGAGAGACAGAGAGTGTGTGTGAGAGAGAGAGAGAGAGAGAGAGAGAGAGAGAGAGAGAGAGGGAGGGAGAGAGAGGGAGAGAGAGAGTGTGTGTGTGAGAGAGAGGGAGGGAGAGAGAGGGAGAGGGAGAGAGAGAGAGGGAGAGAGAGAGAGGGAGAGAGAGAGAGGGAGAGAGAGAGAGAGAGAGAGAGCGCAAGAGAGAGAGAGATGCGAGAGGGCCAGGAGGAGAGAGATGGTGCTGAGTGGAGAGGAATGAGAGCTGATTGCAGTCCAGGCCTGGCCACACACCATTGGTTTACTTTACAGCCGGTCAACTTTTTTTCCTCGATACTCCGCTTGGCAAAAACCGAACCACTGTCTGTCTGAATGCGTTCTCCATTTCTCTCTTTATGCCTTTGGCAGGATGTAACCCCATATCTCTCACTCATCTGTGGCTCCTGGGTTTTCGGCTAGTAAAAAAACCTGTGCTAAATCAGTAAAGCCGCTCAAACCATGCCATGTTCTCGGAGACTAGCACTAAAACCTGGTCACACAAACACTAAACTCCGAGCCACAAGACCGGAGAGTGAGGAGGGGGGAGTCCACGCAGGCTGGAGGCCAGAGATACACCAACAGCTATTGGTCAGAATTTCACCACATTGAGCAGATATTAAGCAGTAGATGAAATTAGAAGTGAAAAAAGTATCTGTGTATCTGTAAGACTCATCTTAAGCTCTGGAGTCGTTCCCCAGCTTTATGTTTGTGTAGGCTTGGGGCTGAGGAGGACGGTATATTTTATGCGTCTGGGTTGTTAATCGTCTAATGTGGTTTTGAATCCATTATGCATTCAGATGTGCAGCGCTGTAAAAGTGTGGTGAGCCTCATCATTTTCCAGCACCGCTCATTTCAACCGTTTCACATCCAGACCTCAAACTATAACAGGGTCCGGTTCACTAAAGCATTAAACACCACCGTTATCCTTTTATTCATCACTAGTACATATTTTCTGCATTTCTGCCTTTTAAGCAACTTTTATTGAGCAGGTTTTTTATTATGCGTTCTGAAGGAGTCCATGAAAATTCCACTGTTTGAATTCTGCCAGACTCCGGGATCAGCGGCGGTGTAACGTGAAGATCTGCAGGTCCTTCGACTGAATTAACTTAAGTATTAAATTGATTTAAAATAAAATTTACACAGTTTTATATTGTAGGCAAACAAATACTATTAATCTGCTGGTTTTTAGTCTTTTTCTTCACCCGTACTCCTCTGTTCGTACTCTCGGGTCTGCTGGTACAGGACTCTTAGCCGTCTCAAAATTCAGACTGGTCACTGATGGGGCGGATGTTTAGTGTCATGGCTCCCAAACTCTGGAACTCTGTACCTCAATCTCTTCAACTTTTATTCTTCACTTTCCATCTGCAAGGCCCAGCTTAAAACCTTTCTCTTTTCGCAACACTTTCAATCGTTTTTTTTCTCTCCAGTTGAAGAGTGTGTCTTT
Organism: Pangasianodon hypophthalmus; assembly: GCF_027358585.1. Lineage (NCBI taxonomy): Eukaryota > Metazoa > Chordata > Actinopteri > Siluriformes > Pangasiidae > Pangasianodon > Pangasianodon hypophthalmus. The sequence goes on along the minus strand of NC_069721.1, from coordinate 23,794,588 downwards.
GTGTGTCTTTGTGTGTCTTTGTGTGTCTTTGTGTGTCTTTGTGTGTCTTTGTGTGTCTTTGTGAGAGGCTCTACATTAAATAAACTTATTATGTATTATTATTATTATTATTATTATATAGTGAGTGCAGAAGTTAAAATGATGAAACCAACATGTCACTTAATGCAAGTTTTCACAGATTTTCCTTTCTCATCGCTTAAAATGCTCAGACAGTGTAGGGTAAGTAAAACAGGACATGCTATTATAGGAAAATAATCAATGACAGAGTAGTGTGATGCAGCCCAATACCAACTCTTACAATATTTTTATTTGTTAAAGACTGACATTTTTTTTTTTCATTACATTTAATGTGATGGAATGTCCACAAGACAAGTTAGTTCCTGTTCTCACTTACGTTATAGCAGCTAGAAACAGTCGTTCCCTCACCAGCCTCTCTTTTATTCTCTATCTTGAAGTTAATAAGATTTTTTAAAAAAACGGAGCGTGTCGGATTTCCTGAGAAACCGCAAAGCTTAAACTCCTCCTGAAGATGTCGGAAAACTTAAACTTTACAACTTTACCCCTGACTGACACTGGAGACTCCTTCTATAAATGTTAAATAAATGTCTCCTTACAGGAAACTTCACATCAACGATTAAACACATCCCATTATCCATTATTAGCCATTTTCTAGTTAGAGCCTAATCTCAAATGGCTTCCTGTTCACACAGACTCCTACTGCAGAAGCACTACATAATCTCAGAGGTGTAGTTATTTAACAAAGATGTTTGAATAGGAAGCCATTTGGGATTAGCTGTAATTTTAGATTTTACTTGGATCACGCTAAAAAGCGATAAGAAATCTTTACTGTGAAGACACTAATCTCGTCTACTGCTGAAGGGTTTGGTGCCGGTAGAGAAGCGACTCCAGTCAGAGACGTTAATCAGGACGATTCTCCGCTTTGTGTCTCAGCTCAGCTCTCATTCCACCTGGGCTAGAAGGGTAACTACATTCAGCGCAGGTTCTTAAATAAAGTGCAGCTTATTCAGCAGTGGAAATAGCAACAGCTTGGAGGACAGGGTGCAGGCCTGCCATGCATGTTGCCCAAAAAATGGCACCCAAGACAACACACACAACCTGTAATGCCCAATCAAACTATAACTCTAGTATTCTGATATGATATTCAATATTGCTTTCTTTTCTTTTCTGAGTATCTGACTTACTTGACATCTTAGCAAACGTGCATGAATGAAAGTAACTGAATAGCTACAGAAGTTTCAGTGAATGTGGAAGCTTTTACCGCGAGCAGACCGTTTAAAAAATAAATAAATAAATAAATAAAAATAGAGGGAGTGTTAACTTATCTGATGAGTTGCAAACGATGCACAGAACTACTTTTGACCATCATAGTTTGAGCACATAGACATATTTCAGACGGTTAGCTAAAGCTGGGCCTGGGACAGCGTCTCCGTTAGATGACAGAGTGGATGATTATGGGTAATTTGCCGAGCCGTGCCGTTCTACACTGTGCAGTTGTGGTGGTTGTGTTACGATCAGCACACTGCTTTCTCTCAAATCACATGCTCTGTAACATTTCATTGAAAAGGTTGCGTGTGTGTTTTTTCCGATCAGGATGAAGACTTCCAGGAGATGATCAGCGCCGCCCAGCTGATGGAGAATCAGTACAGTCATGTGTTCGACCTGGTGATTGTGAACGACGACCTGGAGTCTGCATTCAGCGAGCTCAAACAGGCTCTGAGGAAGGTGGAGACGGAGACGCACTGGGTTCCAGTCAGCTGGACACACTCCTGAGGGAACGCCATGCACCAGTACAGAGGACAGAAAATAAACCTGGGACGGCACATTTAAAAATAAAGAAGAGAAGGAAGACGAAGGGGAAGAAGTTTTGCGAAGCATGACTGCTGACCGAGCTTTCATTTAGCCTAAATCTGGTGACGAGGAGGGCTGGGGGGGGCGGCCTGCGGGGATTTTAACAGCTCTCTGACACTTTTATGGGCTCCTGCGACACTAAAAGAAGGAATTTTAGGTTTGTTTTTGTGTGTACTTGGTCAGCATGGCTGGATTCGGAACGAAGTGTCTAATTACTCTCAAAATGTCGTTAAACATGGGACCGTTTAGCGGCAGCTGTCGAAGTGTGTGTTTACTTGACAGCCAGTCAGGCGGTTGGGTAGAGTGTGATTTTAACTTTAATTTATGAACACCAAAGGGATGAGTGTTTTTTTTATTTTTTGTTTATTCTGTGGGCTGACTACATTTTTGTGATTTTGGGAAGTCTTAACTCGTGATTCTTTTTTAAACAACACAACACCGAAAAACGAGCTCCTCTTATGTTATTATATTTAACTAGGAAAGTAATATATTTTAATAATTTTCTGGGATTTGTGTACTTTTTATAAACAAAAGTAATATCTTGACTTTTCTAGAGCAGCGGTCTCGGAGAAACTTCAGCTAAGGGCTGAGGTTCTCGTCAGGATCAGGCAGATATTCTAGACAGCACGCGGGTGATGGTTTTATATTTATAAATATCACGTAATTCTGCTTTCAGTCTTTTTTTCTCTTTCTTTTGAGACATTTACAGGAAGAGTAACAGCTTTACTCTCATTACAGGTACGCTATCTACACGTCATTAAACCGTAAAACTGGCCCAGGCTTCCTCTTTTCCTTTAATTCCCAAAAACACATATATTTTTATATTTTAATTTCCCACTCATATACACAACTTTGGCTTAATAAAAAGTAAAAGTGATATTCAGCCACAACATTTGCATTTGGCATTTAATAATATATGTGTATAATTATTTAGCATTTTATTTCCACATTGTTTAGGAATATCATTATTTAAATGATAAATGAATATTCAATCTGAAAAATCTAAATTTATTTCCCCCAAATTGCATAAATGTAATCTATTTAACTACTGTAACATTACATTATAAATATTATAAACATCATATAAAAATTTAATTTGATTTAAAAAAAAAAAAAGCCATAAAAACAGCTTTACACATTTACCCTCATTAAAGATGCTAACATCTATGAATATACATGAGTATGCAAATTAGAAACTCCTCCTGTCCTCCTGCCATCGCAGCTAGTCTAATATCTCTAACATTAGCTAACTTAGCTAGAATGCTAGTATATTAGTTCGCATTTAAGTTGGATTTCAAGACAAGTCTTAATTTGCATCATCATGTACTGATATATTAACTTTAGCTAGCTAGCCTCGGTTGCAGTTACTTCTGCTAAAAGTTTGCAGGTACTGGAACTTTAACCAAATCAGTTTTATACAGAAGTACTGAGATTTTAGGGAGAAAAAAAACCCCAAACACTCGTTTATTTAATCAGAAACAGCTTTCAAAAATACTGTTAAAAACTTTTGAGTTAAGGAATAATTTAAATGCTAATTTAAAGAAATAATATTACAAACATTACAAATACATTTGTAAAGAAATTTCTTTAAAAAAAAGCCTAGAAACAGAACTACATGTTTACCTTCATTAAAAATTCAACAATCTAAAATATACATAAACAACGTTAATATGTAAATTTTGTCCTTGTATGTCCTCCTGCTATGCCAGCTAGCCTCATTTCACTAACATTAGCTAGAATGCTAGTTAACTAGCTCGCATTTAAGTTGACTTTCAGTCACCATTTGCATAATTTTCATTAATTTAACAGCAGCCAAACTTGTCAGAAATATAGTGTTATCATAACCATAATAACTGATTTTGTTCACCAAGATTATCTCGCTAGCCTCGCATGAAGTTTCTGCAGCTGAAATATTATTAATGAATTAATGATATTATATATATTGTTAGTATATTATTATATAATATATTATTATAAATATGAATTTAAAGTAACATTGAACTCAAAACTTAAAATATTACTTTCAAAGCCATGTAGATGTAAAACACTAGATTGTTTTGTGCCTTTTACAAAAGCTTTACTTTTTTTAAATGGTAATTCTCGTTGATAAACATCAGCTCAACGTTACTTACGCACTATGACCCTCCGAAATCATGCTCCTCTCCCCTCTCCAGCCCTCAGTAACAACCTTAAAATTTGTATTTAAGGTTATAATCATGTCTCCATATTTGTCAATGTATGCTGGATATCAGCATTAATGCACTGCCTCTTGTCCAATCAGATCACTCGACTGGGATTCTTTGGGTTTCCTAAACTCAATTTCACGTAAGATGAGATGTAGACATACACGTGTAGCAGCAAAGACAGCAAAATAATACGAGTTAGCTTAAAAACGGATTTATAGCTATAAACCAGGCAAACGATTCACAGAGATGATTCACTTTATGCTAGGATCAAATTCTCGTTCACATTTACACTAGTCTCAGCCTCAGACGGTCCCACAGAGCATATGATGCTTATTATTGTACACTTTTCTGGCTGCAAGCTTCAGGATCTCTGATCGGCTCTCTGCATTCTTATGTATATGTGCAAACTTTCGAATGTGAAGGTTTTTGAAGCAAGTTTTTTTTTTAAAAAAAGTCAGTAGATTTAAGGAAAATCACAGCATGATGTCTTTAAAAGTTATTAAATAGTTTTGTTTAGAACAGTTAATGACGAGTGAACGAGGTGATCGAGGTCAGGACTGTGATTGGGCAGATGAAATGTCAATCAGTTGACCTCTTTCTGTGAAAGTAGACAGTGATTGGTCAAGTTCAGATGTGCCTAACTGCATTTACACTCATAAACCAATCAGCACTGAGTTTCCTAAAAGCTTCCCAGCACATATATGATTGTTAAATGGTCGAGTGAGCATCACAGTGAACATTTTCTCTAACTGTTAAATAATCTTTAGCCTCCTTTTTTTGAGAAACGCTACCCTTGTCTGTCATTTTTATTTGGTCTGTTTTTGATTTGTCTTCATAACATCATGTTAAAATTATTTAGACTTGATGCACTGCTTGGATTTGCGTTTACATTCGGGGGTTTTATTTATAGCTTTTGAGTAGCTTTAATTAAAGTGTATTAGCATTGCGTAAGGAATAAAACATGACAGGACAGTTTTATTCCTCGTATACCACAGCAATTCGCCAGCAGTTTTTATTTATTACATAACAACGCATCATACTTTTTATCCATTTGTGGATGCATTTAATGTTGTGGAATGTCTGTGAAACAAGTTAGTTCCTGTTCTCACTTATGTTATAGCAGCTATAAACAGTCGTTTCCTCACCAACCTCTCTTTTCTCTCTCTCTCTCTCTCGATGTTAATAAGACAAAAAAAAAAAACGCAGCTCGTCATGTTACCGAAAAACCACGAAGCATAAACTCCTCTGTCCTGAAGATGTGCGAAAACTTACTGACTGTTACAACGCGCTGACACTGGAGACTCCTTCCATAAATGTTAAACAAAAAAAAAAAAAAAAAGCACACTTTGTCCCATCCGCAATACAAGTCCATGCAAATGAGTGCTCACTATAGAAACTATATCATATTTGAACAAGCGCATTAATGTGATTTGCAGCTGCACTACTGTCGGAGCTGCTGTTCTAGAAAATTAATCAACACTTTCTGACCAATCAGAATCCAGAATTCACCAGCGGCGTGGACAAATATGATAAATTTCAGCCTCTTACTGAAGACGCTCTGAAGCTGGTTCACACCCGCGGGATTTAGATTTAACAGGTTTTAAGCTAATCAAGAATTAGTTTGTTAGTTTTATGTTAATGTAACTTTAAATTTAAACCCGAATTAACAAATCAGCAATTAAAACCTGGGATTAAACCCGAGAGCTGGAATGAATGTCGTTTACTCACTAATGGATTCATCAATGTTTTTTTTTGAGATAAAACAAACATAAATACTTGTTTTTTTCTTCCTGAGGAAGATTTTTTTTTCTTCCTTTCATTTTATACAGTGCACCTAAAACTAATACTGTTCATAAAATTAATCTCACTACAGAAAAATATCTTAGCAAGTGAAGATATGCTGAATGGAGAAAAGGCATCTAATGTTTCTCGTTTATGAGATTATAGCAAATATAAGAGCATTGAGCCTGTTTTGTGACTCATTTCAAGCTTAAAATTATCTAAAAAATAATAGAAATAGGTTTAATAACTTTATATTTATTCAACAGCAAGCTAATAAAGAGGAATATAAGTTGAATTTGTCTCTGTTCAAGATATTTTTTACCACTTTTTTGCAGTGCAGAAGTTTGAAAGAATGGGATTAAGTGCGATCTGAAGTTCTTAATGTCTTAATTTAATTATTAAAGGTAAAGGTTGGTCGAACTGGATTAATTGATGAATTTAATCCAGGTTAAAGTCTAATCTCTGCTGGTGCAACCTAGTCGATGTTCAAGGCGAAATGTCTTCATTCATCATCACTGTTTGCTCTCTCTCTCTCTCTCTCTCTCTCTCTCTCTCTCCATCTTTATCATCACACTTTTCTTTGCTGTGAAACTATTCCATCTGAATTGAGCATCTACATGTTTATCTTTTTTATCCTGTCTCACACACACACATGCGCACACACAGAGAGCGGTGTAATAAAATGAAATGCAGCCATGCACGGATAAATAATTAAACTGATTCCTTCTGAGCACTCAGTTGAAGTCTGCTCTGTTTATTCACTTACTGTTTTTGGAGTTTGGTATTGATCATGAGTCACTGAACATGAGCTAATTCTCTTCCAGCAGGACGTGAAATATGGACGACTGAGTGCTTTGTGCTTTGGACCTCTCCAGCCAGACCAGTCCCCAATTAAGTGGCTAAAAAACCTGTTTTTCTGTGTTTGGGGATGTTGATGGCTAATTCAGATGTGACACAGACATTCGGGGTGAAGTGGGACAGGGGTCTGTCTCTCTCTCTCTCTCTCTCTCTCTCTCTCTCTCTCTCTCTCTCAGAGTTTCATGAGCTGCCAGGATGAAGCAGGAGCCAGAGCATGGCCATGTACACTCCAGCACAGATCTTACACAGGTCTCACACACACACGACCAGTATAAACGTTCGCTCTAACGCACTGTTTTATGCTATTAGAATGAATGAAGTGAGAGCTGGTTTATAATGGAGAGAATATAGCAATGGTCAGCCATATTGCTGCACACGACTAAAGGTCGTAACTCGTAATTTCGCACCCTCGACTAGGCAAATCCAAAGAAAACGCCCTCTCAACCCCTACGTGGGAACGCGGGAGGGTCTACTCAACTCCAAAAAATTACATCTTAGGAAGTGAAAACGTTGAATATAGTGGCATTTATCTAGCATTTACGAATGTGTTTATGAACACACCCAACAGCACAACAATACATTTAAAAAAATAATAATTCTGGCCTGCTGTTAATAATCACAAGTTACCTGCCGGTTCACTCCTCCACTCCTTCCCGCCTCCACTCCTTCCCGCCTCCACTCCTTCCTGCCTCCACTCCTTCCCGCCTCCACTCCTTCCTGCCTCCACTCTGACGCTCGACCACGCCCTCGCTGCCGCAACCACTATAGTCTCCCGCTTTGTGTTTGCAGCCAGGAGGCGCAGCGGAAGTCAGAGCGACGTGTCTCACTCAGGGGTCTATGGTCTAAAATAAAGAATTGCCCACGGTAGGAAAAAAGACTTTCCCTTTCCTACACCACGTACCGAGTCAGAAAATAATTCTGAATTAAAAGGGATGTTCTTGTGCACGTTCAAGATGAGGGCCTTGTATTTACGATAAGTAAGGAATAACAAACTACAGACCATGCACGTTATCGTGCATGGAGTGTGTTATTCCGATCGTACCACAGCAATCTGCCAACAATTACAGTGTTTAATTTATTCATGAACAACACGTCACACATTTTAACAGTTTATTGTTAGATTTAATGTTGTGGAACATTTGAGAGACAAGTTAGTCGCTGTTTTCACCGACATTAAACAGTCACTCCTTCACCAACCTCTCTCTCACTCTCTCTCTCTCTCTCTCTCTCTCTCTGTGAGTAATAACAATTACTTTGTTAAACAACAACCCGTTTTTAAATCTGTTTATTATTAGTAATAGATTATGTGGAGTGTGCGCCATACAGGTCCCTGTGTATGAGCTGTTACTATAGAAACAATAACGTATTAGAACGAGTGCATTAATATTAACGTTCATGTTAAAGCTGGAGCTACCTGCGCTACTGACCAATCAGATTCGAGCGTTTGACCACGCTGTGGTATAAATCTGATGTAAGATGGCTTCATGACGTGAGCATGAGAATGAAAACGTGGAGGATTAATGGGAAGAAAAAGGGCTTTACTCTGCTCAGTGCTAGTGCCACTTTCCCTCAGCGCCTCTCTGCCTGAAGCTGGGACAGATTACTTTACGAAAGCTCCGATGCCCTTTCTAACGCCTGCGTCTCACTGATCACGGAGACGGAGCCTCGGGGGTGAAAAGTCCAGCACTCTTTCACAGTCTTTCTTAGTTTCCTCTCCTCAACCGAACCTTACTTACTTCCAGTTGAGTTTATTTTTCTTTCTGTCATGTGAGCAGGTTCCGAGAGCACAGCCCTTCATGATGGATTTCTCAAAAAGCCACTTCGTCAACCTTTACGAGAACAGCGATGAGTCAGGTCCCTAAGAAAAAACAAGAAAAACAACCACCATTTCAATTCAATTCAATTCATTTTTATTTGTATAGCGCTTTTTACAAAGGTCATTGTCTCAAAGCAGCTTTACACAAACAAAAGTAAAGTGAAGTGTGTGTGTGTGCCGTCTCTGATGAGCAAGCAGGGCGACGGTGGCAAGGAAAAACTCCCTGAGATGGTGATAGGAAGAAACCTTGAGAGGAACCAGGCTCAACAGAGAACCCATCCTCATATGGGTTTACACTGTAATTTCACACCACAGTTTCACAATTGCAGGTTTGAAGACTCTTCGGGTCATCAGGTTTCAAAATGTGCTGTTAGATAGCACGTCCCTAAACAGTCGTCTGGAAGAGTTTCACTGAAGAAGCCCTTCCTGACAGAGAAACCTCAGTGACCTTTGGCCATGAACACTATCATGTTTGGTGGGAAAAAAACCCCAAAAAAACATCAAACTCCGTGTCAAATCTGGAGGTGGATTATTGGTTCTCTGGAGCTGTTTTGCGGCTCTTGTGAAGGCTGATGCAGTCACGAATCATGCAAAGTTTCAGGATATTTTAACACAAACCCTGGTTGCCTCTGCCAGGAGGTTACGACTTGGCCACAAGATCAATCGTAAAATCAATATTTTGTGAAGGCCATTTCTGGAGTTGACCTCTAAAAGCATGTGGTGTGTGTGTGTGTGTCTCTCTCTCTGACCTCTCTGTCTGTTTTTTTCTATATGTGTCTCTCTCTATGTCTCTCTCTTCATCTTTTTCTGTCTCTCTGCATCCTTCTCTTTGTAGTGTCTCTCTCTCTCTCTCTCTCTCTCTCTCTCAATTCAGTTTCAGTTCTCGTCTCTCTCTATCTGACCTGTCTGTCTTTATGCCTTTCTCTCTCTCTGACCTATCTATCTCTCTCTCACTCTCTCTCTCTCTCTCTCTCTCTCTCTCTCTCTCACTCTCTCTCTCTCTCTCTCTCTCTCTTTCTCATCCATACCCTGTCCCTGTATGGCATCATCACTGAGCTCTTTCATCCTAATGATGGATTCTGTGATTACTCCAAATTATGAGACCTGAAATCTGAAATTAGTATTTTTCTTTTAAACAAGCTGCTAAACTAAGCTGCTTAGTGTCCATCCTTCTTCTTCTTCTTCTTCTTGTTCTTCTGCCTCTCTCTCCATAAAGCAGGAAATTTTCCCCCAGCAGATTAAAAGCTCCTCACTCGTGATATACTCTCTGAGCGTTCAGAGTGAAAGTGCGGTGTGATCTGGTAGCCGTGCTCAGCTCCTCCGTGTCCTGATGGAGAGAGGATGGCTTCTGCAGAGAGGAGCTGGAGGTGGGTGCGTGGGTGGAGCAGCCGAGGTTAAGGGGTCTCCACGGCACTGAAGTTTGATATTCCTCCTGAAGAGACCCCTGAGGAACGCAATCATTCTGCACCAGAACCATGGCCTGGCCTCACACTTCCCTCTTCAAACCTGCTTTTGTTTTTATTTCTCTGTCTCTCCATTCGTCCCTCACTTATCTCTCTTTAAATCACTTGCTTATTTCCACATATCCGTCTCTCTCTCTCTCTCTCGTCCTATTGATTATTTTCTCTTTTTTCCCAGTTATACGAGAAAAACAGGAAGATCATGCGAAAGAGAATGCAAGAAAAACGATGCACGTCACATTCACTTTCGCACGCTCGTACTGTTTTTCTCGTATAACCAGGGAAAAGAGAAAACAATCAAGAGGACGAAACATAAGAGGGAGAAGAAACGATAAAACTAGTGTGATGATAAAAAAAAAAAATTAGTACAAAGTTCAGGTCTCTGAGAGTGCACTCAGGAAATAATGCAGCTTTTTTTGTCATGCAGTAATTATTTACAAGGCCACTCTTTCATCGCATATCACTTTTTGCGATCCACCTTTAATTTTATATACTTTTCCCTTTTGTTTTTCTTTTTACGTAATGACTCCTCACTCCTCCGTCCTGCACAAGAGTGGAGGTGCAAATTAAATTGAAAAATTGAAGTGCAAATTAACAATAGAAATAAAGGAAAATTGTATCAGCAAAAAAGTAATGCAAAAAGGTTAAATACAAAGTAAAACTGTAATAAAAGATTTATTGTAAAAACCTGCAAAAATTGCAAAAAAAAAGTCCTTCCCCCCAAAAACCTGCAAAGTTTACACTTTTTATATCTTTATATTTATATTTTAACGATTTTTTTTTAAATTTTGCCCTCCATTAAAATAAAACTAAAATAAACCCCAAAGAAAAAACACAAAATATTAAAGAAAATGTACTATTTAAAGAATGTAAAAGGAAGAAATAGTATTGTAATAGTATAGTAATAGTAAATAGTATTGTATTGAAAATTATTTATTTTTAAAATCTAAAGTAGAAAGTAATATTGTGAATAATTTCTTTTTTGTCCAAAAAAAAACCCAAACAAAAAGTAAATGAAAAAGTAGTATCTTGAATTATTTGTAAAATTATTATTATGAATTCTGTTTTGAAAAAAAAAATCAAGCACTAAAAGTAGTAAAGTAGTAAAAAAAAAAAAAAAAACACATAAAAAGTAAAAGTAGTATTTTACAAATAATTAATTTTGAAAACTTACTTTTTTAACCTGAGGCACTTCTTTTGCAGCGCCTTTTCTTCCAATGTCAATTTTTTTTTCCAGTATTAAATTTTGTCTATTTATTTATTTTTTCAACTTATCAAAGCCTTAAATGTGTAATATTTGTGAGATATATGTATGTATATATATATGTATATATATATATTTGGTTATCATTCAAGACTCCATTCAGCTGTATTTTCAGATGTAATGCTTGTATGATGCAGCGTCTGTGTGCGCCTGGTTTCAACTTCTCAGACTTTACATTACAAAAACAACTAAAAAGTTACACACACACACACACACACACACACACACACACACACAGTGAGGAGGAGTTGATGATGTTTACTTCAGTGGTTATCAGCAGGTAAAGCCAGGCTCACAGGCCTCTCTGGGAACACAGACAGTGTGAGAAGAGCTGATTAATGATCTCATTGTAGCGTGTTAATATTTGCAGTGTGATGATAAACATGTCGTTAAAGTCAGAGTCAGTGCGTTGTGATGGCGAGCTGGAGGAAATCGCAGGAGACTTGTCGAGAACGCATCATCAGTGTTTGTAGAGTGATCTACAACGCCTAGAGAGCGTCCAGCTAACCGATTGCTAACGTCTGTGCATGTCCTGTTTTCTTAAACTTTCCCTCACTGCTCTCAGAGGAGCCCTTTAGCTCTCAGAATCAGCAATGCTAATTACCTAGCCAGACCATGTCCCAAAACACACACACACCACACACACACACGCGCGGCTAACACGGACGAGACGAGGGCCGCCACACGTGACGAGGAAGGTCAAGCGTGCAAACAGAGGTTTCTTCTTTGACTGATATTAAAGCCTCATGTTTTTCTTTTTTTTTTTTAATCCTGTATGTATGTTTTTATTTTTACTGTGTGTGTGTTTTTACTTTTACCCCCAATTCGTCGTCCCTTAAGGAAAATTAGCTTATTTAACGGTTCTGACGTCGAGGGCTTCGGATGTTAGCTGTTAGCGATAAGTGAATTTCCTCCTTCATAGTGTTTTTTTTTTTCTTGTGCTTTGGATTTTATATGTGTCTGGAAAGTAGATCTTATCCTCGATATGTTTTTAAACACACACACTTAAATGCACATGTAAGAGGCACAAAATGATTTAGCGCATGACTAGCATCCACAATCAGGCTCACTGCAACACACACACACACACACACACACGCTACACTGTTAGCTAGCCGCGACTGTGTATCCTCAAGATTTTAACACGATGGAGGAAATAATGACACATCGTCTGCAATTCCCACAAAGCTAACACTCTGATATAAACACTTTTTCACTTTTTTTTTAATTTGACAAAACCCACAACTCACAAATTAATCGTTTCAGAGAACTCGCACCTCTGCTGCTGCCATAACACACTCAAGAAAAAGAAAAGCTCGTCGTGTGTTCACCATGTTTACAAGACACGAATGGTCCACTTTTCAGACAGACGTGACAGAGTTAATGAGCTCGGACACGACTTTTGACGTTTTTCTACACCAGAATCCACAGAGGTTTTCTCCACAGGGTTAGCGCTTGATGCTAAACGTACGCTGTGAAATTACAGCATAATTTTAGTTCTGCATTATACACAGTCTGTTTTTTTTTTTTTTGTCTGGTTTCTGTTGTTCTTTTACCTTTACACTGTTTATAAACAGCTACTCGCTAGCTAGCTAAATACCATGCCTAGCGTCCATGATTCCCTGTTGCCTAGCAACTCAACAGATTTATGATTCACAGTCATTCAACAGTGAATTAATGTTGCTATTGTGTGTAAGAGTCGATAAAATAAAAATATTAGCCTCTCGCCATGTGGAAGGTAAGATCAAGAAAGCTATGATGTCTTAGCTAATGTTTTAGCTAGCTAGCATGTAGCTGCAAAGTTTTTTTTTTTTTTTCCTTTATACAGACAATTTAAAGGCAAAGCGACATTAAAAACGGAGACAAAACTGTCAGGAATATTAACATTTACCTCAGATGTGATTCTGTACTGCTAAAGTTACACCTAGCATCAACCGCTAACATCAGTGACACAATGTCAACCTTGTGTACGTGGAGCCATCACAGAATTTAGACTTATATGAAGTTTTATCATTTTTATCTGCTATAATGAAGTGAGAACAGGAACTAACTTGTTTCTTGGATTTTCCACACCATTAAATGTAACTTTAAACAAATAAAAAGTTTCACTTTGTTTATTAAATAAAACATTTTAATCGTTGGCAAAGGGCCGTTGTATAAGACGAATAACACACTGTTACAGAAAAATAATCAACTTCAGGCTGGTAACAGTAACACCGTGTCAACACAGCACACTGTCATTGATTATTTTCCTATAACAGCACAACACAGAGTGTTTTATTCCTTACTTAAATGAACCTTTAGTGCTAATTCAGTGATAGCGTCCAGTCAGTAAGTGCTGATCAAAGCAACTCGACCAGCTGAACACAACCAAAAGTGATTTTAGAATAAAATTACCTGAACATTTATGCAAAAAAAAAAAAAAAAAGAAATCTCAGACTATCAGTGCACTGCAATAAGGTGGATAAACTGTAATAAGATCAGGCAGAGATGTTATTAGCACTGAAACATGCTAGCAGCCCTGCAGCCGAGCCCCGCTTCAGGTTTGTTGTTATGAGCCGTAGGTTAAGGAGCTGAGGAGTGAGTGGACGGAGCAGCTGCTTTGATCAGAGAGCCGCCGTGACTCCGCGTGCTGGTGTTCGTAATGTCAGAAAACTCCAGGACTGTCTCAGGTAACGCTAAAGTGCTTTTCCATTGTGCCACAGCATTAAATCGTTGTTAACAGATCCTCCATCAAACCTCTCACACACATTTCTCTCTCACTGAGTTCTGCCTTTGTGTCTAAGATTTATTTTCGATGAAATTCTGAATCGACTTTTCATTTTAAACATCTTTCATCGACATGTTGGTCTGTTTTCACTTTGGTTAACAGTTTCCTACATTACCCACAAAGCCACAAATAGTGGTGATTTGGCCCTCAGTTGATCTCTACCTAAAGAGCGAGCGATGCAGCGGTGCTTTAGTGTTTTATTCTGTCCAGCTCTCTCACCTCTTCACCTGTGCACACTTCTCAGACAGGCCAGCTTCCAAAGCTTCAACATTAACGCTAATATCATCGTCATTATCACGCTCATCATCTCATAGATCACTAATTAGCAGAGCCGAGTCTCTGCCGTAACTCAGCATCATATAGCTGCATTGCATTCTGGGACTTTGAGACCAGCGTTCATACAAACATCTCCAGTGCGTCTACACTGGATTCCTCATCAATACTTTTGCGATTGTAAAGGTGCATTAGGTATGATTAGGTCTCTAATGGTTAGGTGGGTTCGACATTTGAATGATTCTCGCCCATATTCACGAAGCTCCGCCCCCAGTTTTCTCAGTGACTTAATAAACTTTTGTAAGGCAACGGCTTAACCCATTGTTTGTTTGTTTTTTTTTTTTAAATCATGTTCTACATATCTTCCAGGTTATTTGTACAAATAAAGAATAAAAAGAAATCAACTGCTTCTTTAACCTTCGTTGTAACTGCGCTAGGAATGACATTGTAACGCTGTGACATCAGAGCATCACATGACTGCTGACTTCTCACAGGAATAACAAAAATACAGCACCAACCAACACAGTAGCTCCAGACCCGCTAAACATATCACCGATATTTCAATATAAATATGTTTATTGTGTTTAGTGACTTTTCAGGTTTGATGCTGCAAGCTCCTGTTCCTCTCTGCAGAACCTCTGAAGATCTGGCAGGTTGGATGGCGAGCCTCACTGTGCTACTGTTTTTGAAACTAGGCTCTGACTGGGGCACGCGAGGACACTCGTCCTGAGTTGTCTCAGCTGTGTTTTAGTGTGGTGTTGTGTTAGAAATTGAACCTCACGTCAATCTGAGGTACAGTCTGAAGCACAGCTCCTGAGCAGGTTTTTCTTGAGCACCTCTCTGTACATGGATCCGTTCAGATATGGCTCAAATCCTGGAAACCCGGCCAGTCCCTGATCCTGATAAACATCCCCAGATTCCCCTTGGAGATCAAGTACATCTATCTATCCATCTATCCGTATATCTATCTATCCTGAGAGCATGATGCTGCCACCACCATGCTTCAGGGCCAGGTGATGAGCAGTACTTTGGTTCCTGAACTTTCAGGCCACAGATTCTTGGCAAACTGCAAGCAAGCATTCTTGCACTTTTTAATGTGGTGTGGTTTCCACCTAGCCAATGTACCATAAAGGTCTGAATGATGATGGTTCTTCTTCTGGCAGGTTCTCCAGTCTCCACACAGGAGCTTTGAAGTTCTGTCAGGTTCTCAGTCAGCTTCAGGTTCTCAATCAGCTCCCTGATTAAAGCTCTGGTCCTCCTTTGCTCAGTTTGGCTCCATCTCTAGATAGAATCTCTGTTGCTCTGAACTTCTTCTACTTAAACCTGGTTTTAGACTGTGTGATGTCAGCAGTCTTTAAGGTTTATCACTCATTGCACTGTACAAGAAGAAACTGGGCACAAGAAGAATTAAATCTGTGCTGAATTCTGTAACAGACTGTGTGATAATGTGTGATCTCCATGTCAGATATTAAATCAGTAATTAATGAAAATTAGTTTGTTCTGATTACAATCCGGGATTGTCTAAAAAACGCACAAACACAAACATTCTTCATAGTAAGCTTGAGGAAAAAGGAGATTTCTTCTGTCCATTAGCATGTTTGGTTTAGGTTTTGCTATTGCCTCTACCATATTTGTAGATGTTCTGTGAGTTTGGCGTCATTCTGTAATCATTGTGGATTTTAGATGAGCATCGTAGCAGCGCTCAGATTTTAACCCTCTGAGATTTTAATAAAAACTTTGTCAAACTGAGAGAACTTCTTCGGTCGTCTTTGGTCACAGTGGCACTAAATCGATCGCTGATCTCAACTCTCAGCCGAGGAATTCATTTATGATGTGTGGTTTTTTGTCCATGGCAGAATGATGGAACGACTCGGATCTTCGGGTTCCGCAGAAATATTTCACTTCGGTGCCACGACACCATCCTGTCAAAGAGATCTACAGATAAATCCCTTAACCTCATGCCTTCTTCACCTCAGGTGATCAGGTTGTAGAAACTTCTCAAGGATGATCACTGTAGATGGGATGCACTTGGGCTCAACTGTTCTCAATTACAAAAGGTGTTTATGCTTTTTGACTTTGATTATGGTGTAGCTTTGCAGGTTGATCAACTGAAGATGTAATGTAGCAGGTCTGAATTTCTCTGAGATCTTTCTATATTCACGTCTCCTGAGTCCAATACTCCTACGAGCAGGTTTTACAGACTTGTATCAAGAGTGATCTTAAATTTTACTAAAATATCATGGCTCTTAACCCGAGTCCGGAAAATCAACTCTACAGCTCATGATGGTCAGATAAACTCGGCTGCACACATCTGTGAATGGACAAGTAAGGCAGAGAAAGGGTGAACCTGTGATGTGCCCGCAGAAATAATAAACCAAAAGTCAAACTGTATTAAAAAGCCCCTGATACGTTACTACCGCGGACGGTGCCAAACCCAGACGAGCTCCCCGGTTCCCCCCAGGCCGCACTTTCATAATAATAATTAGAGAGAGCGAGAGAGGAGAGCGAGAGCGAGTTCAGATCTGTGTTTTAGCTCAAACATGTCGAGCAGCTTTGAAATCTAAGAAGTAATGGCTATCAGCAGGAGGGCAGAGCATGTGGGTGTAAGACTGGCCACGTGGGAAACGCAGCCATATGTAGACTGGATTAAGGCCATAGACAATTAGAGATGAGAAGTGCATGCGCGTATCCACATCCGCAAGAAGGGGGCATTAAATAATGGCCGGATCCAAGGAAACTGATGTGGTCATCATTTTTACGTATCATTTATTAAAAAAAGAATTGTGTTGTTAAATTTTTATTTATAGTGAGTACTGTATTACGCTGTTACAGTTCGTAATATAAGTCTTTATGTCAATGTTAGCTGGTAATTCGGAAAATCTGGTCACTTTTTAATGTTTTGAAATTCATTTTGTCTACTGTTTAGCAGAATGAAGAATGTAGGAATGTTAAAACTAACTCTGATGACATTGTAGGCACTGAAACATGCCTGGAAACATCAAATCAGGGATTCCCAATCTTCTTAAGCAAATAAACCCAAAGGAGAATTATACAATTCGAAATTTTCTGCAACTCCAAACCTTTTCGTGTTTGTTTTCTTGAATTCTGTTGTTCCACTGAGTCACTCCACATTGTTGAGGAACGAGGAGAATTAGATGGACAGAGAAATCTTTCTGTCTTTATTGCTGAACTCCTACGCTAGTGCAGCGCTGTCAGGATAGCGGGAAAAAAACTAAAATACTTCTTCATACACTCTTTATTTAAACGTGGCGTGTTTGAATGCGACTCCCAGCAACATTTCAAAATAGTAACTCACAAAATCCGTTTTCGTAGTTACCGTGATATTTGTAAAATAAATGAATAAAACAAATGAGGAGATTAACACAGAGGGTTTCAGAAAATCTCATTTGTAAACTTAATGAACTCTAATTTGAGAACCTCTGTATTAAATCTTCATGAATTAACTTTCACAAATCCACGATTTGAGGTTCAATATCGTTTCCATCTCTCCAGTTTCTCTTCAATTTCTGTTTTTAAATTTTTGGACAAGAATTTTAATGGTATCATTTAAAAACCAAATATCATCTGTTGTGGGCAGGAGTTATTTTTAAATTTTTTTTTTTTTTTTTTTTTTTACTTATAGTGAGTGCTCTAGTTGTTTTATTATGCTAATACATGACATTATGCAAGTCTTTATGTTAAAATTAGCTGGTAATTTTAAAAAATGTGATCACTTTTTTTTTTTTTTTTTTAAGTTTTGATATTGATTTTGTCAACTATATGGCAGCAGTAAGAAAGTAATAAACTGATATGACTGACATTTTTCATCTTGAAACATGGCTAGAAATATTAAATTGTCATGATATAACTTTCATCAATGCGTAATTTGAAGTCGTGGCTCTGAAAAATCAGCTCGTTTCCATATTTGGTCATATTTGAACGAAAAATGAAGATGCCAATAAAAACAAACAAAAACAGAACAGCTCTCTCAAGTATACATAGTCACAGAGAACCGTTATTGGGCTTTCAATAAATCCAGAGTTTCATAAATCTCTTTTTTAAACATCTGTATTTGACGGGCTTCTGCTCCAAAGAAAGCACAGGCACTGAGCGACTTGAAACACACACACACGTAGAGACACACACACTAACGCAAAAGCCACAATTGCAGGTTGTGCGTCTACGAGCAGCCCGAGCAGCAACGCTCATTGTTACAGAGCAAACATTTTCAGTCGTATCTGATGTTGTTTTCACAGCGCAGAGAGAAAGTTTAGTACAGAAATAATTGACTTTATTGCCTCTGGTTTATAGCGCGGCTCCATCGCGAACACCCGGCCCAGTGATTTGTGTTTAGCTTTGGCTGATCGCTTCTGAAACGCTGGCTCTGGGTTTGGGCACTCGTGTTTATGTTAGGTGCACACGGACATGAAAGTTATGGCTGTTATTTTAAAAAAGTGAGAAAAAAAAATAGAGATTCTGGTGCCGGTCCTGAGCTCGTATTTTATCTAGTTTTCACTGACCAAAAAACCCCAGAATCACCAGCTCACTTCTCTTTAAATAAATAAAGGCTGCACACTTTTAAGTTTAAAAATATATATATAAAATAAGAGTGAGTGTATTTATAATGCAACAAGTGCACAATATGAAATAAGCTCTATATTTCAGTAAAAGTCGTGAATCTATTTGGGACAACTCTGTTTTATGGCCTGTTATTGCAGAATGAGTCAAAGCTAGTCTACTACAACAGCCTCGGGAACTGACAGAAGAGAGAATTCATGCTAAAGTGAATATTTCTGTACGTCACAGCCATGGAAGCCGTCACGTAATGCTTTAAAACCACAGTAACATGTGCTATACAACTTCCTGCACAAATACGCTATAAAGTATTGCTACATTCGATTTAACTCGGAAGCTGGAAAACTGAACTCGGAATTATGTCATTTTCAAGCTCTTTGCATTTGCAATACAAACTGGGGGGGGGGGGGGGGGGGGAAACATGGACCCCTCCATAGAGGTTGTGTTTTGTTAGCCACAAGCTAGCCAGCTAGCATTAGCAATCATGAGGTTATGATTTATTAACTTTCACAAAAACTGTACAGTCACTGTTGTAGACTTAACCAACTCATGTGTCTAAAGTAAATAAATAAATAAGTAAATAAATAAACGTAAAAAATAACATTTCAAGTGCTGAAGTGATAATTCCTGTTCATGGTGTGAGCGGCCATTTTGATTTGAAGTCAGGGTCGACGATGCCTTTTCAACTTTCCTAGTAGGAATTCCAAGCTGAGGCGGCGTTTTCTTTGGTTTCTTCTAAATAAAAGTCGTAAATACCGAGTTACAAGCTCTAGTCAAATGTAGCAGAATTAGCAAATCCTTGATTAGCAACATTAGCTACACTAGCCAGCTGCCTGTTGCCATCTCAGTAGTTAGCTTAGCTAATGTTACCTCTTCACCCTGTAGAGCAAAACAAAAACTGCTAGACAGTTTCGTTTTCTATTAAACTAGCACACATTAGGCTTATTTGGAGTTTTTCTTGTGTGTGTGAGTAAAAGTAAACTAGCTGACATTAAGCTAATTATTATATTGTGTAATCCAGTAGTCATGGTTGCTATCAGGCTAGCTAAGAATAAGCTAATTTTTATACCATGTAAACTAGAAGTCTAGGAGTTACCTAGAGTTGCTGGCAAGCTGGGTAACATGAAGCTAATAATTATACTGAAGAAACCAATAGCCATGGTTGCTATCAAGCTAGCTAACATTATGCTATTTATGATATAAATAAAACTAGTATATAATTAGCCTGGTTTGCCTTGCATGTTAGCTACAGTTAGAGTATTATGTTTGCTAGCACACTGGCTAACATCTGGCTAATTATTTTGTAATCAAAAGCATTAGTCCGGTGGGCGATTCATCATTGATCATGAATCACAAAATGGGGTAAAATTTTATATATTTGTAAACTTTACATAAAGTGTAAACCAGGACTGGTTACTGCCGTGTCTTTATTAAAGCAGGAGGAAGAAACTAAAGTGTTCAGTGAGTCGACTGTTTCAGCTCCCAAACGGCTCATTGTGGGTTTTTTCCTAAACCAGAGAAAGTTTTTCAATATTTCAATCACTGATTGTTCTTCTCTGTCAAGCTATGACTGAAATCTTTTTTTTTTTTAATATTATTTTTTTTTTAAATGGGAAAATCTGAAAAGGTCACTTTGATCAACTAAAGCGAGTTAAATGAAACCATTAGGACAGAAACAAAAATATTAAACATTTCTTCTAATCACATTTCCATTTTAATGATATCCACGTTGAGAATGTGGTCGTGTTTTCACCTCAAACAAAGAAAAACCTTTCTCCATCTCCGGAAATCCCATTTTAACCCCTGATAGAAAGAGAGACATGAGACAGCTGAAAGAGATCATGAGGTCGTCGACTATCTTGTTCATAGCGAGTAAATCTTACACTGCCTGTCTCATAAGCGTGTCTTTAAAAGCCGTGTGTGTGTGTGTGTGTGTGGAGGAACATGGAGGAACATGCAGACCTCTGCAGCTGCGTGTCCCCTATTAAAGACAGACATGTGCAGGACCTCATGTCTCCCTCTGTGTTAAACCTTCCTATCTCTCGCACACACTCCGTTTCTGCGTTTTAACGAGTGTGTGATGAGCTTCGCAGGTGTTTGTTACGATCGATCGTCATCGGTTCTGCTTCAGGCACTTCTTCTTTTCCTCTTCATCACTCCCCACGTGCTCCTCTGTTTCACTTCCTCGTTAATGGGCTGTTTGGAGATGACTGTAGACGGATGCAATCACAGCCTCCGTGCTTTAACACAGAGTGGGTGTGTTGTAAATCTTCCACGCTGCGCTGCTCAATCAGCGGCTCGGCTTCAGCCGTTCCAGACGCTTCGTTTGTTTGTTGAGTTGAGTGTGAGTGGGAGGTGGTGATGGGGGAGGGAGAAGAGCGAGCAGGTGCTTCTGACCGCAGCCTGCTTGTGTTTATGCCTGGAGGAAACTCTGGTGTACCAGATCACATAC
This sequence comes from Pangasianodon hypophthalmus, assembly GCF_027358585.1. Taxonomy (NCBI): domain Eukaryota; kingdom Metazoa; phylum Chordata; class Actinopteri; order Siluriformes; family Pangasiidae; genus Pangasianodon; species Pangasianodon hypophthalmus. The sequence continues at coordinate 23,773,283 of NC_069721.1, read as the reverse complement.
AGCGCTTAAACCTCTCCGGCTTAAATCCTGACAGTGAGTGCTGCTAATGAGAGCACACTGCAAATCAGAGTCAGGGCTCTCGCTTTTTATTCGCTCCTCACGTTGTTATTCTTTCTTTCTGTTCGAACTTCTGGACTGTGTGCTGTCACGTACATCACACTCTCAATTGTCAAGCAACTGAGATGCACCTTTGAGGGTACAAATGTTTGTCATTAGGCTGGTCAAGCATTGACACTCTTATTTAAAAGAGAATACATCATTAAAACTTCTTTAAGATGCGTTATCAGAGACACCTTAAGCACCGCTGTTGTACCTCTTGAGGTAACTTTTTCATTGCTCGTACTCTGAAGAAAAAAAATTTACCTGTACAGTAGCTTTTTTTAAACACTTTCAGTGGAAAAGGCAATAGAGATTTTTTTTTCTCTGAAGCATGCTGATGGTAGCATCACAATTCATTTTCATAGCATAATAAAAAAATTAAAAATCCTGAATCCTTCCCCGAATCCTTAATAACAACTGACCACTGATTAAATGATACAGCCTATACTACTAGATACAGGTGAGTGCAAAAGTTTGCACACCTATGACTTTCGATTGGGGGTGGGGAGAGGGGGTGTATCTCTGGTTTACAATTTATATATAAAATCGACATTGGCGTGTCGTTCAACAAGGCAATGGATAACATCTGGCAGAGTAGTAACAGATATCAAGAAGTAGAAATATTTCCAAAAATGAAAAAAAAAAAAAAAAAACAAGAAGGAGACACAAACTTTTAAACTGATACAACTTCTATTGTTTTTTTTTTGTTTTTTTTTTACTATTAATCTTATAACACATCTTATTTGAGCATTTTTGTGACTTCTCATAATGACAAGAAAAGCAAACCCATTTTCTTATAAGGGTGTGTAAACTTTTGCACTCAGCTGTATATACGTAGAGGTTTTGTGTCGTGCTATGGGTAATGAACCAGATCGATCCTCTTTATATGTGCGGTGTGTTGGATGGAAACAAAGCGAGCGTTTGTCTGTAAATTGCTGAATGGAGGGTGAAGAGTGACGAGCTCCAGCCTCGGCATCAGTCAGTCGTTTTATTGGCTTTGATGGTATCTTTTGCTGGCGCTCTTTTCTACACCGCCATCTTTCCAAACAGCTCGGCTCGGGCCAGAAAGCTGCCATACAATAAGATCAACAGGACTGATTTACACACCGCTCGCTCAGCCGGGGATAAAAGAGTGGGGTTTTGCAAAGTCGAATGAAAACATGTCTGGACTATGAGTGTAAATCAAAGTCTGGGCACACACACACACACACACACACACACACAGACATGCTGTTGGTGAACATTTGCATCATTAGTTGTACGCCTGTATTAACTATCGCTGTGGCTTTGGGGTCTGAAATCGAGCAGTGTGACTCAGGAAACCAAGTGCAGAAATGCTGAAGACCAGATCAAAGCCTCATAAGACTGCTTATTTTCTTTCTTCCTCTATCTGAAAGGGGAAAAACAGCTCTTTCCCTCTAATTACACGGCCTTGTCTAGGGCTACGTTTATCTGGGATGGATTTAGTGGTACCTGTATTTCATCTTGTTGGACAGTTTTGATTAAGTGAATATAAAACATCTTTTCTTCCCTGATGAAATAATGCGTCACTGACTTTGCTAAGCGCGCTCAGGGCCCTGCGCAAATACTTTCTCTTCACAGCAGTTATATAATGATCAAAACAACTGATTTCACTTCCTGCCCTAATGAAGAAAGCCCTGTGCACTGAAACGAGAAACTTTTACAAAATAAATTTCAAACTAAATCTAAATATCGCTCACCATTCCTCTTCCTCAGATCTGTTTCGAGTGTTTTATGACTTTATCTCGACCACACAGCCTTGCCAGAGCACACTGGCCTCTCTGATTGTGGTGTGTTTGCTATACGTCCTGAACTAAATTAACTTATTTCTGAAAAGGTAAACAGTCTCTGGCCAAGTGTGGAGGTTTTTCTGTTTAGCAAATGTGTGTCGAACCGAAGCAGTGAGAGGAAGTTTATAAAGAGGCTCTCGAATGTGTGGTTCTGTGGGAACGCGAGCTCTCGAATGTGTGGTTCTGTGGGAACGCGACTGCAGAAAGAACACAAACATGGAGAGTTTCATGCTTTAATTTATGGAGCTGGGGAAGTTTTTAGGTTTGAATTTTGAATATGTTGCTTCGAAAGGTGTAAACGATGTAAATGAAGGTGCAACAGTGGCCATAAAACTGACATATAAATCTAAATCTAAATATAAATTTACGCTCAGGATAAAAGGTAGTGCTCTTAAGATTGTATTTGTGCAGGAACAGGGCTATGATATAATGTAATATAAAGTAATGTAAGTATAATAAAAGAATAATTTTATTTAAGTAATTGTTTTTTTATGATTTTATTAAATAAAATATTAGATTTTTATATTACTCACATACTATACTATGTTGTTACTGTTCATATATTATTAATATATCAATAAAAATTGTAATTTATTCTATTACATAATTTACATATCTACATTATAAGTGAAATATAACTTATTTAGCTTGTATTTGTTTTTAATATTTGATTTTAACTATGGAATAATGAAACATATCCCAACTTATGGAAGGAAAACATGTTCAGGATTGACAGCAGGAATGAATTCTGTAACGCTTTTTAAACGGAACCTTTTTGACCCTTTTCGGCTGTAGGTTGTTTGTCTGTCTCCTAGCAACTGCAGTGCGCGTGGACTCTTCACCATAGTTACCAAGCGGCTGAAGCTAGCACAGAACAACTTAGCATCACAAATTGGAAGTTTTGCTGCGTGTAAGACGCATATTTTATCTGGGTAAGTCATAGAAAATTAAAATATATTGTTAGACGGTGATTTAAAAGCGGCTGGGTAGTTATTCAAGTTGATTAGTTAGTGTATAATGGCGTCTCTGATTAATTTATGCGTTAATTATCTGGAATGTAAACAGGAAGCGCGAATTTAGTTGGTTTTCTTTGGGGGGGTCTGAGTCCCCAAGTTAATTAAGTTATAACCTACACAAATAAAGCAAAGATAAAGGATGTTTTTTTTTTAAACAAGACTTATTGTAGAAATTTTTCAGTAGTCCCCAAGATGTATTTCTTCAAATGTGCACCAAAAGCCGCTTATTAAAATATTAATTACACTTTCAACCCCCCCTACAATGGACCGTACCATTTTAACAGCAGCTTCCAGCTTAGTTATTGTTTTAATCAGAACTTTGTGTCTCAAATGAGACTGGCATTTTCACTATAAACAGTAAAAAGCTAGTTTAGACACTGTTTAATCATCTCTAAAAGCAAATTAACGAATATGTAGCACTCCATGCAATGCATTTTAATAAATTAGTGACCAGTTGATAGGCTGGAAGTTGCAGGATAGGGGGAACTTTGCAGCTTTTAGGATTGATCTGTGTTGAATTAAAGGAAAACTCCACCCTGAAACACATGAAATGTATTTCTACTGATATAGCTGTGATGTGTTTAGTGAGTCTGGTGCTAATGTGATGGTTGGTGCTGTATTTTTTTATCCTCTATCTAAAGTTAGAGGTTAGGGGGATGTTGTTATTGCTAGTGCAGTTCCACTGGTGTTTAAAGGGGGAAAAAAAATCAGCACACATCTCACACATACGTGATCTCTAGCACTTAAAAACATACGGTAAGAGTAACAGGTTGTTGTGTCACTTACCATTTTCCAGCATAGATTTAATGGAGATGTTAATCCAAACAGTGGACTCAAATTCCCAGAATGCAATGCAGCTACACGATGCTGAGTTACACGGCTCGGCTAGTTAGTGATTTACGAGATCGAGAGGTGGTATTAGAGTGAAAGTCGAAGCTTTGGAAGCGATGAAGAGTCTAGAGAGAGAGTCTAAAGGACAGGCTAAAGGATTAAAGCGCCGCTGCATCGCTCTCTTTAAGATAGAGATGAAACTCATCACAAAATAAATCATTTAAGTTCACATGTTGGTTATAAAGATCACAATGCGAGTTGATGAGGGTGGATTTTCTTTAAACGACAGAGTTCTGCGCTGTGACGATGGGTGTGGCGCTGACACGAGCACTTCAGTGGAGCAGACTTGAGCAGTCCGAGGACTCCGAGCTGGAGGACACGCCACTGAACGAAGCTTTACTGCAACACATCGTCCGCTTCCTGGAGCAGTTTAGCACCAAACACCTGGACGATGCCACGCTGCCGTTTACCGAGCCTCTGCAGTGGAAGACCTCTCTGCAACCTTCTGATTTCCCCGCCGAATACGACACGAGGTAGCTCAGCACCTGGACACCCGGAGTCCAGCTTTAGATAGACGACTCGAAAAGTATTGGCACCCTACAATGCAGCACTTAGTTGCGAAATTCCTAAATAAAGATACAAGAAATTTCAAAAGGTTTACTGACACATGCATAAGATTATAAATAATATCAAATAAAAAAGCAAGGTTTGCAGAATGTAGTGCAACATTGAAACACGAAACAGAAAGTATAAAAACTAAAGTGCTGCTTTTCTTCAGGAGTTTAGAGCAAAACATTCAAATCTGCTGCGATTTAGTCATAAATTCAAGGCAGTGGAATATAATAGTAGTACCACACTGTGCAAAAATTATGTTCCAGACCCATTTAATCAGAACAAAAATAATAAACTGTAATATTAATATCTGGTGAATGACATCAACACAGCTATGGCTGCTGTCTTTTTGAAAGGTTCCCACACACACACACACACACACACACACACACACACGAATGTGGATATGAATATATCGAAAGGACATTCCCTAACAACTCTCTCATATATAAAACTTTTTATATCCACCACAGCCTCCTAGTAGTGTCTTCTGAGCCTCAGAGAGCTGACACAGACGCTCTTTTATGTAAATCGTTAAAAAATTTGGGCTTTAGGAAGGCACTCGAACACTTCCAGTTAGTCAGAATGTCCTGTGCTTTTATCTCCACGTGGCCTCGAGTGCAGCAGTAACACAATATCAGCCATAAAGAGACGGAGGACTCGTAGTATTCGACCTTTTCACGGATCCAGACCTTGTTTGTTTAGATGTTGTACATGATCAGTACGTTATTTTAATGATTTCAATAAAATCATAAGTTACTTATTTCAATGTCCTGCACATTTTAGTGCTCTAACACACCTCAGGAAGTGCTCTTAATTAGCTGATTAGTTGAATCAGATGTTTTTAGAGCAAAGAAAACACTAAAACGTGCAGGACAGGAGGTTTCTCCAGGACCAGGGTTGGGAACGCTGCGCTCTAAATCATCTATATCTATATCCTTCATAAAATAAACATCTTTTGGCTCTTTTAATCACTGAGTTACTAATACTTTAGTCCAAGTATTGAAAAGACCAACAATCATACGCTGGGTTTATTCACTCTTTCGTTCCTGTTCGTCAGTGACTCTTCAGTGGAGTCTCAGGAAACTGATACTGAGGGACGTCCCCTCCTCCGCATGACTCCTTCTGACATCTCCGTGCGCAGCTTCAGCCACCTCTCCAAGCTTCTGCTGCTCGCCGATGACAGAAAACTCAAGGAGGTGCAGGCTTGTTTAGAAGGTACGCATCTAACAAATCCAGGAATTTTAATTCTTATCTTCCACATATACGTCTATATATACACAGTACAGTGCAAAAGTCTTAGGCATCCTATATTATTTTTAGTACAAACTTTGTTATAGATTTTTATTTTCTGACTTCTCCATTATTGATTCAATACAAAAACATTTTAGATTCTAAACATTAGTTTTCCAGCACAAAATGAAATGTTACAGAAAAATGTTTGTATGTCAGTAAAGAAAGCAGCAGATTCCATAAGAGACACTTTTCAGATAAAAACATAATGAAGGCTGCTGGGTTTCGCTGCAGAAATAAGAAGCGAGTCGACAGTCAAAGTCTCCAGAAGAACTGTGGCTGCTTCTGCAAGATGCTCAGTAACACTTCCAGCTCATTTCCTTATAAAACTGCACACACTGCACCTCAGATACTGTTTTTATTTTAAAGCGAAGGATCGTCACATTAAATATTGACTTTCTTTCATTTATTACTGTTTACTGCTCTTTATAGTATTTTTTTTTTAATGTAGAAACATTTAATTTCATTATTTTTGAAGGCGTATTTGCTCTACAGCATTTCTTTGCATGTGCCTAAGACTTTTGCACAGTTCTGTATATCCTAAAGTGTTTTATTCCTCTTACACTACAGCAGTTTGCCAAAGATTACTTTTTTTTTTTTAATTAAAGAACAAAACATCATACTTTTTAATCCATTTATAGCTACATTTAATGTTGTGAAACGTCCACGAAACAAGTTGGTTCCTGACCTCACTTACGTTGTGACAGCTATAAAGGCTTCTTCCATAAATGTTAAATAAACGTCTCCTGCTTGTTGATTATCTTCCTATAACAGCACGACAGAGTGGCTTTACCTAATGTTGGCAATTTCCTTTCTTCTGTTATAATTATCTCTGGGGTTCCTCAAGGTTCTCTGTTAGGGCCACTGCTCTTTTTATTATAAACGCATATATTGTGTGTTTATCTTATCATGTCTACATCAATTTGATGTAAATCAGCATTTTTTTTTTTTTATGTGCTTCATAAATTCAGTGGTCTTGTGTTTGTGCAGCCAACAAGGACCCTGCTGGGAAAATCCTCGGGCCGAACGTCGCCACAGAGGAAGGACAGGAATCACCGGACCGCAAAATCCGACTCCAGCTCATCCTGCAGAAGTTGGACAAAGAGCTGCTCGACAACTCCGTCCAGCACTTCTCACAGTATGACCTGAACACCTCCGAGATGAACACGGCAGTGTATCCATACACACAGGAACATCTCTGAACATTACACCTGCTACAAGTCTTGCTGAGTGATCTCTCTCTCTCTCGCTCTCTCTCTCTCTCTCTCTGTGTGTGTGTGTGTGTGTGTGTGTGTGTGTGTGTGCGCACGCTCAGGGACATCAGGCTGAGTCCCGACGCTGTAAAATGTGAAGTCGAACTGCTGCAGGGTTTGTGTGGAGAGAAGAGACTGCTGAAATCTGTGCGCTACACATCAGGTTCGCATTATCCTCTTCCTCTCTCTCTCTCTCTCTCTCTCTCTCTCTCTCTCTTTTCTCATTCTCCTCCACTCCATCTCTTCCTTCCTGTCACTCACACCATTTCAAATCACCCGCTTTGTACATATGTTTCTCGCACACTCTCCGTCTCCTCACTGCGCCAGCATTAGTGGGAAACACCGGACGTCCTTTGTGTTTAAAATGCCTGCGTTCAAGCGTTTTCAAACCACTACATGTATCCTCAGAGGCATTCCACACACACGCACTCGTCTGAAAACGGTGTCCCTGAGCACTGGGGACAGACTGGATGCTTCTTTTCAGGTAACGTTCAGTGATGATGTGCTGGAGTGTTGAAGGAGTGTTTGGACAGGGTGATTTATCTGGGGGTGAAATCAGGGCCGTGTGCGGCAGCTCCTCACTGAGCCATCAGTCACACTCCGTGGCAGCTCAGCAGCAGGGATCCGCTGCCCTCTGCCCCATTTTCCCCATTTTCCCCATTTTCCTCCTTTTCATCCTCCCATGATGAACGCTTTACCGCACACACATCTCTTACCTGCTGAGCAGCACAGCACCAGCCATCACATGCCAGATTGTCAAGCCAATAATTCAAATCTACCGTCTCTCTCTGTTTCTACATGTGATAGTCGATGTACTTTTTACTCAATAAAACATAAACTTGTTTTTTTCTATCCATTATCACATCTTTATAACAGACGGCTGTTTTAGCAAAGTCTCTTTTAGCAAAGTCTTGTGTAAATGTTTGCGTAAGCCAAACCGAACTAAAATGTTGATCATCCGTGAAGTGCAAGTCGTGTTCCCGACACAGCTCATTTGCATGTAGTGACGCCCACAAAACTCCATAAAAGGTCAAGCGCACAGAGGGCTGGAAATTTTAATTGACTACTAAACGGCGAAACAAAAGCAGAAGAAGGCAGGAGTAATGTAACAGCACCTGAAAAAATCTAGAAACAAATTATAGAAGAGATGAATTAGGGGTACCCAGGTGAGCGCACACACACACCGAGCACGTCACACAGGGAAACTGCTATTTTAAAATTGTTTTAAGTGTCTCAGTGTTGCGAAGAGTTAAACGAAGATGCTGTGGCAAACGGGACTGATTTATATAAATCGGCCAGCATGTCAGATTGTTTCACACTTCTGTATGCTAAGGCTTCCTGAGATCAGTTCAAGCACATCACTGCTGTTTGCTCAAGGTAAAGAGCTAGCTTATAGCCAGGGGTTAAACTGGGGGAAGCACAGCGGAGGCAGAACTTCTCCATCTTTGATTTATGTGAATGGAAAGTAGAGCTGAGTCTCTTGCATTGTGGCTTGTAAATCACAGCATGGCATAATGATGTAATTCAGCTTCACACAGCTTCATAATGAAATGCTTTAGTTTTATCATGTGTACAGTGTTTTTCTCCATTCACGGACACTGTTTATCCATGATAAATACATCCTTACAGCAGAAAGTGTTTCATCGTGCGAGTTTAACAGCTCTACTGTATCATGGTGTCAATGCTAAAAAGAATCAGGAGTATCTTTTGGATGTTGAATGTGATGATACTGTAAGGACTGAACACTTAAAATCTGCTGGCTTTCTCACGGTCACTGCTTCACTGTTCACGTGAAAGTAGAGACATCAAGCTTACTTGTGAGCTTCACTTTATCCGTACGGACAGTTTCTATCTTTCAGCAACCTGCTATGTAAATTCATAGAAAAGCTAAATCCTGTCCTGGTGATGAATGATGTTCTTGATGCAGCCAGTCAGATGGTCTGAGGAAAGCAGTGAGTTAGAGAGTCTTCTGACTAACAGAAGAAACTTCACTGATAGAGATGCTAACACACCCACTCCCAGCCTCCAATGCACTCACATAAACCATAAAACACAGTTAAAGGTGCAATAGTCAATGTTCTTCATCTCTTACTCATACAAATAATAGTGAAAAGTACATTGAAATTATAAAAAATAAACGTTTCAGCCACTGTCTTATGTCCTTGTCTTAAGCCTTGTGTTACGTAGCTGAAACAAATCCCAGTTTCGAAACCTGCCTCCCGGTCCGGTTTGTTTGTTTGTTTGTTTGTTTGTTTGTTTATATTTGGATTGGCCTCTTGTCAGTCATTTTATAGACACGCCCCCAACACCCCCTTCACATCCTCGTAAATCACAATGAGGAGAAGTTGCATGTTTTTATAGAGTTTTAACATAATTATCAGTTGAATGTCCGAGTGCGCTTGAACGTGCTGATGGTCATGACAGACCTGGCTAATGATATCTCTAATTGAACCACCATAAGTTTAGGGGGCGGAGCTTTGTGTACACGATTAATGATTAAAAAAATCATTCATATCTTATTCAACTCCGCCCATTTAACTGTTAGAGACATTTTCCCTCACAAACCTTACCTAACACACCTTTAATAGATTAAACCTAACTTTGATTATTGTTTTTTTATATTACTGTTTTTTAGATATACTGTTTTCAGTTACAAACCATTCATCAGTAGTTACAAAGATAAATCAAGATGTATAAAGAGGAGGAAATCTCTGAAGATTCATTGTGCAGGGTTAGGTGTACAGAAGGACAGTCAAATCAGCATAAATACTGACATAGCTATATGATATATTAGTTCACAAGATTAATAAATAACTCCCAAATTGTAAAATTTTGAATTTTTTTTTTTTTGGAGCTTATATAGCAGAGCAGATGGAATACATTCCTCACATCTCAACTGTAGATTCAGTTTCTGATTTCCAATGTTAATAAATTTTAAACAAATTTAAACAAAATAAATTTTCTAGCTAATCGTGTAAAAGAGCTGATCCTTATCTCGTGTTTTTCCGGCTCGATCTGCAGATTACGAGTTCAACAACGGCTGCCGCTCACCTCCATGGAGGCAGGTGCACGGAGAAATCGCTTACCTCGTCATTGAGACACGCGACACGGGATCGCTCTTCATCACATGCAGCACAGACGGAGTCTTCCTCAATGGGGTGAGGAATACAGTCGCTCTGCCTTTAAAGCCAGGACGGGGTGATGGATGTGTTCTTGAGGGTATAAACACTATATTATGGACACCTGGATACTCGGTTAATATTACACTCAAATGTAGAAGATGTGATGGCATATTTAGCCTGCTGGATACATGCATTTTCGTACCTTTATTTCAATTCAGTAAACATTGTCACAAAGAAGCTTTACGGAAATCCTGATGCAGATTTAGATCCCTAATGAGAGGTGACAGCGGTGAGGAAAAGCTCCCTGAGTGTCCAGGTGAAATTATCCACTGCAGCACGCTAGCATGAAAAAAACAGTAAATTGTATGTTAGCTATCTAATGAAAATCGCTCGCTGCTGCTGAGGATGGCCCCACATGGACAGCCGAAGGATCAGTGAGATTACTGTGGATGGTCCCACTTAGAACCCATGAAGATGGCTTAGGACTGCAATTGCTACGAACAGTTTTTCATGTGAAAACTGTAATGAATTTCCTGGTTACACAACTGCACTATTTGTCCATGTAGTACACAGTTATAGAAGGGAATGATTTATAATCACACTATCGGGTGTCACCCAGATGAGGATGGGTTCCCTTTGGAGTCTGGTTCCTCTCAAGGTTTCTTCCTCATATGGTCTCAGGGAGTTTTTCCTCACCACCGTCACCTCTGGCTCGCTCATTAGGGATAAATTTCTAAATTTAAAATTTATATATTTCTGTAAAGCTGCCTTGTGACAATGTCCATTGTTAGAAGCGCTATACAAATAAAATTGAATTGAATTGATGTTTAAAAAAAAAAAAAAGCACAAAGCATAATTTAACCCAAAAAGTTTGATGAGCTAGTTAACTTATATATTATTATATTATATTATACAATAGCTAGTTACGCATGTTAATTCAAACTAGCCGTATTTATTAACAGGGTAATTAAAATAGTAGCCTCAAAATCTTCTTGGTTAAATTTGATACTTGAAAGGAATGCAACAATCTCAGCATCAAGATTTGTTATTCCATCAAGAAATATAATAATAAAATTTAAAAAAAAAATACAATTGTGTTCCGAAATGTATATCCTGTGACATTTTTTAGGGTGGAACGATGCTGATTTCTCTCTTTCTCTGATTAATGAATCGGGAGAAAAAAGATGCTAATGACCTTTATATCAACAAGTGACCAAGTTACTGAATTAAAACCCTGATGACTTGAACACATAATCCGTGATTTCTGATCGCAAGGATGTTCATTTGTACACCAGTACTCTCCCGGGTGCTGCAACAGAAAAGCACGCTATCGTCCGGAGATTGCGAGTTCAAATGCAAAGTGTCAAGAGAGCAAAATCGGCCGTGCGCTCTGAGTGGGAGGGGCATAATCACCCTCCCCTGTCAATCACAGCAAGATTCAAGATTTTTATTTGTCACATACGCAATTATATACAGTGTATAACTTGTAGCGAAATGGAAACCTGGCCTCCTCCTCTTTAGACTGCGCATTAAATCCTAAATTAAAGTTAAAATTTAAAATGAGAAATGAATAAGAAATAAGATAAGAAATAAGAAATATGAAATATATGAACAGGAATGTGTAAAAGGGATGCACCACGATCATACAATCGTGGGTGTCTGTGAGCTCATGTATGCAGAAGAGGGCAGATAGCGCTTTCCTCTGAGTGTGTTACAATGCCCTCTGATGCAGCAGTTTGAAAAAGATGTGGGTTTATGGCTTCAGGTGTCATGTTTAAACGAACATTTATAAATCATAACTTCTCACTGAGTACGTTAGAGTGAATTGAATACTCTTCGTCTCTCTTTATCTCGCGGTTTTATGCTCGTGATCAGCTGTACTATTCTAAGTGGACGTGTGTGTAGTGAGTTATGGAGCTAACTCTTTTTCCGAAAGATCTCGCACTGCGACGGTGAAGATGTCCACTGTAGCATCTCCATCACAGCTCCATGATGAGGCTGTGTTGAAAATACTTTCATTTATTCTCACTGTTCTTCTGTTCTGTCTGTGTTTCGCTTTTTCCAGGGCGTCGGTCGTGACGGAGACGAGAACGCTTACGACAGAAAAAGTGAAGTGTACAGAGATCTGGTCACACTCCTTAAGAACACGTCTCCTCACTTTGCTAAGGACATCAGTAAGCAGGTGATGCTTTTAGAAACTTGACTAAACTTAACTCAACTTTGATTTATATATTTATTTATATAAAAAAACTAAGAGACTAGGAAGTTGATTTGTTACTTTGATACTCACTGATATGGTCATTAAACAAAGATAGTTTCAGGCTGAGTAAAAATAAGTGAATAAACAAAACTGAAAAAAAATTTTTTTATTGTTTTAAATAATTAAAAATTATTAAATTAAATTTTTATTAAAAATTATTAATTGAGTTCAAACATATTCCATGTATAAGGAGGTAAAAGAATGTCGCATTTGAGTGTTTAAGATCCAGTGTCATATAACGCAAGTTTATCAAATCACACAGTGTATTTCCAAATTATTTTGGATAAAAGACCCTTATGTTGCCTCATGTAGGAAAAAAGCTTTAAAAATGTCAGTTTTTAAAACATATTATTAATAATGCCTCAATTTTCTAATTAAATGTATAAAGCGACCTTCATGAGAATCGGTGAAAATCGAATTAATTTGATTTTCATCAGTTGTGTGTCAGTAGTGTATCTAATCCCAGAGTTCGAGTCGCTAAACCGCCGTAAGGAAAGAGTAATTACATCATTACAAGGTGAGGGCCGTCCCCCCAGACATGGTGCATTGTGGGAGGTTTTTGCGAGGTGTACCTTACGGGGAGATTATTAGCCCTCTGTGCCCCTCGAAGATACATGACATCATCCCATGAGTAAGCCAGCTTCATCACACACACACACACACACACACACACACACACACATATATGCACACAACAAATCAGGGCCGGAGAAGAGCCATCTCACACACCCTTGTCAAAATGGATGACAGAACATCAAACGAGAAACACACACGCGCACACACACACTCTCTCTCTCTCTCTCGCGCTCTCTCTCTCTCTCTCTCTCGCTCTCTCTCTCTCTCTCTCTCTCACAGAGCTCAGAAGCCGAGTCGCATCTTCACACACGCTCATTTCTGTGACTTCTGTGTGAAGTATGCGCTCTGAGATTAATCACAGCTGACGAGAGGAGTGGAGGCCATCAGCGTCTGCTCTGCACTTCACTGTGAGATAGTGTCTGTCTGTACAGAGAGAGAGAGAGAGAGAGAGAGAGAGAGAGAGAGAGAGAGAGAGAGAGAGAGGTTCTCCTCTCACTCCTGTCGCTGTGCTGTTTTTCACATCACTGCAGTGTGAAAGAATGCGAAAATGCGCCAGTTACTCAAGCCCCCTTTCGCTGAAAAAAAAAAAAACCCCTCTTCTGAATACACTTTTGAAGTGCGGGTGATTTATTCGGTAGTGCTGCTTCCCGCTTTAGTGACTTTATAAATTAACAAATCAGTCCTCAATAATGACTTCAAGCTGCGGAGGGAAAAAAATTTGTGTTTCACAGTCGGAAAATTTATACAGGATTTCTCACCGGTGACTCTTTTTGTTGGAAAAACATCATTTCGAGTGGCAGACCAGCGACGTTTACAGGGCCAAATATTTACAAAAAGATCTTTGTACACGAGCCTTTGTAGCAAGAGGATTATAGCAAAATATATTTTCACATTTTGATGATCAATTTCTAAATTGGCCTCGGGTGCTAAGGCTCAGATCTCGGCTTTTTAAGGTAGCAGAAGGCAATAAATACCTTTGCGTCGATGTAAACACAGGCTCGTGTCCAACGTGCACGTTTCTTTTCTTTAAAACACACCTTCAGATCCAGCCCCATGCTTTATAACCAACATAACTCTGTCCTGAGCGACCTTAATGGAAACTCAATCACACAGACAGCTGCCCCTTCATGCGCTTGGTAAATTATGACGATGATATTTCAGCACATATATATACAGTCAGCTCCAGAATTATTGGCACCCTTCAAAAATGGTGAAATTTTTCGTATGCAAAAGTATGCAACAAAATTATTGGCACTCCCTAGAGACTCATTCATCTTCATTTAACTCTTGGGTGTGAGGCCCTGGATGTGATGCCAGGTCATCATAGGACACCACACACACACACACACACACACACACATTCACCAATCCACCTGTCATCATGGTCTTAGAAGGTAGAACCACAGGGAGAACATGAGAAACTCCACACAGACAGTGATACAAACTCAGGATCGAACCCTGGAGCTGTTAGGTGACAGCTGTGCTCCAATGTCCCACGTCTCTTTATTTTTAATTTAAAATAAATGCAAATTGTCTTTCATAAAATAAGTCTGAGAGAACTAGTTAAAAGGCTTCTATTTTGCCTTCTTTTCTAATTTAATTCTAATTTATTATTTGAATAATTAAAAAAAATATATATATCATTACATGTAATATTCTCAGTGGGTCCCTGGAGGGCTAGTGGTTAGGTCTCGGCGCTTTGACCGCTGTTCGCGTCCCGGCCAGGGAACCAACCCCAACCACCGGGGTTGCACATGACCGTGCACTTCCAGTGCCGGGCCCAAGCCCGGATAAAATTGGAGAGGGTTGCGTCAGGAAGGGCATCCAGAATAAAAACTGTGCCAAATCAAATGCAGATCAATGATCCGCTCTGACGACCCCTAACGGGAACAGCTGAAAGAACAACAACAATATATTATATTATATTCTCAGCATAACTAGAGTGAAAAGTAGAATCTTTGAAATATTTGCGTATTGCGATTTCAGAAAGTACTTGGTACATTAATCAGTTATTTATTGACTGATTGATTGATTGATTGATTGATTTATGTAGCTTTAATGAGTGTGCATTCAAACTGGCACACACTCCACAAGTTGGTGTGAAAACTGATGTTAGCGTAAATCCCAAATGGACTCCGATGGAAGAGATAAGACTCAAGTGAAATCTGACTTTTTGTACAAAGGAGTTAACAGGGTCAATATCACAAACTTGCCTGAATTTAAACAGTGACCTAGAAATAATGTATATTGAGTGTTCAGATTTTGAACATTTCCTCTGTTTGTTTTTAACATTTCAAAACTTTCTGTTTATTTTCTTTTTTAAATGAACAAAAAATCAATGTAGCGTCAGACTTTTTGGACCAACTGTATATATTTTCAAATTGCTCCCAATTTCCAGAAACACCATCGCTGTCTTTGACCAAATATAAAGTTGTACATGTGAACTTTTATCATCCATCATCACATGAAGAAACAGATGGATGTTGACCTGTGGATATAATAAATAACAACTTAACATACCTTTAAACACATGAGCAGGAGAAATGCCCAGTTTTGCTGTTTCTTGTGACTATCAAGCTTCAGAATCAGCTATTAGACATCATCATAACAAAATCCCACAAAATGTCACTCTTGAATTTCACCCAGCTCGATTTGAAATCGTGTGTTGTAGTCAGATTAGACCAAAATTTGTATTTTTTTGCTTTGAATATATACGTAGTATCTGAGTTTGATTATAACTGACAGTTATTATACACTGATAACATATGTTGCTCACGTAATACATAAGGAGAATAGAAACCCTGGAATGTTTTTTTTTTTTTTTCTTTTTCCCCTCCACCACTGTTTCTGCGCTAATCCGGCGACTGAGCCACGTTTAAATTTATCCCAGGATTACAGAAGCGATAGAGTTCTCCAAGTAAAACCACCTTGGCGTCCAGCAGATTTATTTAGTGAGTTTGAAGGAGTGCTTGCTCAGTAGCTGTGCTCACCTCGAATCCCTCTTGGCTCTGAGGAACCGATCGACTGATAGCATCGCTGCGAGAGAGAGAAAGCGAGTGCGTGAGACCGAAAACAGAGGGGTTTTTTTTGGGTTTTTTTTTACAGAAGCTTAATAATCTCGACAGCAAACGAGTTGTCGAAGCAGCGGCCGTTTGGACGTGTCAGATTGGCTTGTTGTGGTTGTCACACACAACTGGAAACTTCAGAAGGCTGTTATTATTGTTATAGCAGCAGAATGAATGGGCTTTTTGTCTGCCTGATATGGCGTGTAAATATAGAGTTGCAGGTTTTCTGCTTGTGTTGCTGCTGTTTGTGACTGAGACTGAAAACATGGCAATAAGACCGGGTATGTGGTAGCAACTTTGGCCTGGATTACGAGTGCCACTGAATAGAAAGACTTTATTATTGTCTGAGGTGAGAATGCCAGGCAGTCGGACGCGTGCTTGTGTGTGTGTGTGTGTGTGTGTGTGTGTGTGTGTGTGTGTGTGTGTGAGCGAGAGAGAGAGAGAGAGAGAGAGCGTGTTTGTGTGTGTAAAAATGCTCTCCAAGTGTTCATAATTTTTTACGATGCCAGTGAAGGGAACTCAGCCATGAGAGCAACAAGCTGAGAATGATTGGCAGACAGGATATAAATAAAGTCTCGTTTTTTCCATCTAAGAAAGATAAGAGAGAGATATCTACTAGGGTGGTACGGTGGTGCAGCAGGTGGTGTTCCATCTCACAGCTCCAGGGTCCACGGTTTGATCCTCAGCTCAGGTTACTGTCAGTGTGGATTTTCACATGTTCTCCCCATGTCCAGCTGAGTTCCCTCTGGGTTCTTCGGATTTCTCAGACTTGCCAAAAACACACATGTAGGTGGATTGGCTATGCTAAGTTGCCCGTGTGTGTGTGTGGTGTACTGCAGTGAACTGAATTCTCCCTCCTTGCACACCGTATTCCTGGGATAGGCTCCGGGATCCCCCGCAGCCCTGATCAGGATAAAGAG
Organism: Pangasianodon hypophthalmus; assembly: GCF_027358585.1. Taxonomy (NCBI): domain Eukaryota; kingdom Metazoa; phylum Chordata; class Actinopteri; order Siluriformes; family Pangasiidae; genus Pangasianodon; species Pangasianodon hypophthalmus. The sequence continues at coordinate 23,756,425 of NC_069721.1, read as the reverse complement.
CTTACTGAAGATAAAAAAATGAATGATAAAGAATGAATGATATCTCTACTAGAGATGGCATCAATACCCAGGGTCGCTATCGTGCTGATACCAGTAACAAATTGTGGCTCGGATATCTAATAAAAAAAGAACAAATGTGATCCAATCCGGAACAAATACGACCTGAAATATCAGAGAATAGCTTCTTATAGCAAGTTGAAGTAGATCATGTGATAACAGCTTTAGCAACAACAACAACCAGTGAGCCGTTCAGCAAAGCAAATGTGTGTGAGTTGCGATCATATCAGCTGTGTGGAAATACTTCGCAATGAAGGACACTTTTTTTTTTTTTTTGGAACTGGGAATGTTTACATATTAAGAGACTTGATTATATTTTTTGTTAGGATTGATTTTATTATATTTATACTCATTATATTTATTTATATTTGAGATGTAAGTTATTTTTGGGTGAAAGAATTTAAGTGAAAAACAAGTGATGTGCTTCATTTTAAAACTTAGTAGTTTTTAAAGAAAAAAAAAAATCACACGGGTATTGATCTTGGCAGATACTCAAGGTTTCAGGATCGGTATTCTATATCGGTAAAAAGAAAACGTCGTATCGTGTTATGTCTAATCTCTACTCTTCTACTCTTTTACACATTTTTCTAACTGCTCCTCATGTCCCAAGATGACACTTTCCTGAATCTCTCCAGAAGCTCACAGACTCATTGATTGTACTCAAATAAAGCTACCAAGAGTTGTGATAGAGGCTGCTGCAATGCGAATAGAATAATCTGCTTCACCCCAGAGACTCGTTTCCTCTGGATCTCAGCCCAGTTCGCAGTAATAAGTCTGCTCCGGCACGCTTTTGTCATCCAGCTCACACTCAGCCCCTGATTGCGCGCTTCTCCTCCGAGTCAGCACCTCCACCCGGCCAAAGACAACACAGCGTATCTCCTAACCTATCAGCTCCTCGGCACACGGCTGCCTTTTTACGCTTTTTATTAAATCAGACACTTTCAATCAAAGCCACGGCAAAGAGGAGGCTCTCATCAAGGAAAAGCAATCAGGCCTTCGCCGACGTGAGCCGCCTGTTTGTTGTGTAAAGCTTTTGATTAGCACGCTGTTTATATTACCGATCGTGATCAGAGCCTGGCGCACGCCGAGACCGGGTATCGCTTAAACACTTGCCGTGCTCTGGTTCTTCTTTCCAGTCTCTCGTGCTGCCACTCTTTTTCCATGTCACTCCATTACGTGCCCAAGGAACTGTCACGAGCTGTCTAAAGGAGGCGTCTGCTCTGACAGCTAGCGCAGGCCTGACAGCTGCGAATCTGCCTCTGCCTCCGTCTGCTTTTCTCATTTTCCACCCTTGATGATGGAAGTGACTAGAGTTCACTCAACACACCAGCAAAACAGGAATTAAAAAAGCAGTGGAACCGGCAGCATTTTTCAAATTGGCTCGGAGGAGAACTGCATTCTGGGGTTTTTTTTTTTTTTTTTTTTTTTAAAGGCATTTACTGAAAGTTCTGACCGTTTCTTCTCATGTGTTACAGGTATATTGAATAAAATAAAAGTGGGTGGAGCGGCGCGTGTAGCTGGACTTAACGTTGGCTCTTCCAGGCCCGGGGCAACTTTGGGCTTTTAATGACACACAAGGTTCTGGAAAGAACAGGGCGTCCTTGGCGCTACAAAAATACACTGCAGATGCACATTAGCTACCATCTTGGGTTTTTTTTTTTTTTTTGTCTCTCATTCAGACTCTTCAATTTCTAAAAAAAAAAAAAATAAATCTCTTCAACTCGCTCGCTATGTCATCAGAATGGAAAAGAAGCATAAAAAGCTGGAAGAATGGTGGCTATTTTCTGCATAGCAAAATGCCTGTGATTAAAAACACCCCTGCTGCAAACAATTCATGTGCACCCTGTTGGCAATGCGGCATGAGGTAGTAAAAGAGAGAGAGAGAGAGAGAGAGCTTCAAAAAATCATCAGCGAGTGAGTGGCATTGCAACAAAGACTCTACTCAACACGTGCCAAACTGCCAGGCTGCAGCGAGGAATGTACAGAAACAATAAATGTTTCATATTGTTCAGCCAATTAAGAGCTCTCGAAAGTGCACTAGCCTTGAAAATGTGTTTTTTTTTTTTTTTTTTTTTCCCATCGAATAAAGAGGGTATTGTTATTCCATGCAGAACAGTTCAGTGATACAAATTCATAAGTGTAATTTACTTTTATTATACGTCTCCTCAGCAGGAATGAGCAGAGCCGGTCTCGCTCACTCACTCGCTCACTCGCTCAGACACAAATGTGTGATGTGCCTGTGCAATAAAGAAATAAAATGTCAGCGTGTCAGATGCAGGCTGGAAAATATGCCGCTGAGCATTATCACACTCGCGCTACGTTTTCGGAGGAAGAGCTCTTTTTAACGACCCCACTCTGTATAATTTTACAAGACCAGTTTATTGTAGATTTTACAGCTTGCGTTTCAGTGCAAATTAAGACAGGTTTCTTTCCTTTCTTTTTTTTTAATGCTCTCATGTCTTAAACCCCTCTACAGGACTTTCAAGAAGAACCTCAGACCACTCGAAAAATCCCACATGTGGAAGCCGTTGATCTGGAGGAAGCGGGCCAAACCCTGAGGTCTTACGAGCGTCAGGAAAAGAATGTGCACGGGAAGCCGAGACAACAGCTCACGCTGAACAAGAACTTAGAACCGTCTTTGACGTGGAAGAACCTCGGCGTGACGTCCCCTCAGGAGTGAGTGACAATCCCGAGCTCGCTCTGAAGTGTCAGAAACGGTCAGGTGGTGATGGCTGATGGCTGTGTGTGTGTGTGTGTGTGTGTGTGTGTGTGTGTGTGGTTTATTCACATTAACACACACAGACCCACTTAAGCAGACAAGCACACTTTACAAGGAGATGGGTAATGGTGTTATAAATCAGAGTGTGTGTCGGTGAGCGCTCGTGTTCTCGGAGCGACACCGATGTGCTCGGCTGATAAAGCTGCTCCTGATCCATCGCACATGTTCCTCCATCCACAGATAGATCCAGCAGAGACGTGAGAACTTCCAGCTGCCTTCTCCTTCGTCTCTCATCACATTTTTATAGAACTTTATAACAAATAAATAAACCAATGTCGAATACATTTCCAAAACCCTTTTGTTAAAAACTGGTGCTGGTATTAATGAAATGTTTCCTGTCGTTTTTTTTTTTTTTTTTTCTTTGATAATGCTTGACTTTATTAAGCTTTTCTTAAAGAAGGAATAAACTCCTGCGTGTCGTGCTGTTACAGGAAAATAATTCATGATGGAGTGGTGTGATGAAGCCGAGTTACTGTTACCACCCCGACGTTACTTCATTTCCTATTACAGCACGTCCCCAAGTGTTTTATTCCTCTTACACCACAGCAGTTTGCAAATGATTACACTGATTTATTTCTTACTTGCTTTCTTTATTGTTTTTCTGTCTCTATCTGTCTCTCTTTCTTTTTTTCCCTCTATCTGTCTGTTTAATTGTGTCTTACCATCTTTGATTCTTGTTCAATCACTTTCTCTTTCTTTCATTGTTTTGTTCTGTTTCTTTCTTCATCTATCTATCTATCTATCTATCTATCTATCTATCTATCTGTTTATCCATATTTTCCCCTTTGTTTTATTTGTTTTATTCTATCTCTCTGTCTATGTATCTGTCTCTGTCTGTTTTTCTCTCATGATCAGTGGGTTTCTCTTTCTTTCATTCTTTCATTCTTTCATTATTTTGATCTATCTATCTATCTATCTATCTATCTATCTATCTATCTATCTATCTATCTATCTATCTCTGTCTGTCTGTCTGTCTGTCTGTCTTTTCTTCTTGATCAATTTCTTTTTCTTTCTTTCTTTCTTTCTTTTCTTTCTTTCTTTCTTTCTTTCTTTCTTTTGTTCCTTCCTTCCTTCCTTACAGTAACAAGCCATGAAGTCCAGCATTATCACACCATCAGTAATGTTATGTAATTTTTATTTCATTTATAAAATACCTGCGTCTCCCTCATCAGCATAAATGAACTTATATGGTGTTATTCATCTCCGTTTATCTTCACTTCTGAATGTTACACATTAACATGTTAAGTCTTTACTTCTTCTCGGTTGCTGTGAACTTTACACTGTGAATGGAATAAACATTGCTTAATGCAGGAGTTTATTATTTAACTATTTATATTTATTAGAAAAGATTGATACAATTGTTAATTAATTTAGTAATATTACTGATGGTTTATTAATGCTGAGCTTAATTAGCAAACCTCGATGTAAAATGGATTTTATGTTACAGGCACTCAGTCTGGTTTATGACTCTTTTAAATCTTTATGTAGTGAGAGAGTCACAGAAAGTCGGAAAAAGTCTCCCAAATCAGAGAGCAGGAAGAAAACTCATTTTTCTGGATCTCCGCTTCCAGGCTGTGCCTCGTCTCCCAAAATGTAAGTGAAGCACCATGACATCAATGACTGTGTATGTGTCAACGAAGCTGTGTGTGTGTGTGTGTGTGTGTGTGTGTGTGTGTGTGTGTGGGCGCAGGCATGCGTGCACGTGTGCTGATGACCTTTTCTTTCTTTCTTTCTTTCTCCATCCATCTATCCATCTATCCATCTATCTATCTATTGGTCAGTCTCTTTCTTTTTTGATTAATCTTTCTTTCTTTTGTTCCTTCTCTGTCTGTTCCTCTTTATTTCCTGATCAATCTATCTTTCTTTCTTTATCTGTCTGTTTGGCTGTCCGTCTTTGTCAGTCCCTCATTCTTGATCAGTCTTTCTGTCTGTGTGGAATTAAATGAGTGTGTAATCTCAGACACAGTGCTGCTGCAGGCTCTCCTCAGTCCACTGAGCTGAAACACAGACTCGGTTTATTTACACTGAACAAGCTCTGCTGTGTCTAGAGGAGAACACATCCTACTGTACTAATAACACACACACACACACACACACACACACACACATACCTGCAGCTATAATTAACACCTAGAATGATTATATGTGAGTGTTTTCCATATTGTGTAAGACATACAGCTAAGAACCTGAGAGTTCCCTGTGGATCCTTCACTGTGTGTGTGTGTGTGTGTGTGTGTGTGTGTAAAACAGGAGTCCAGGTGGAGGAACAGGAGTTGAAGGCTTTAGTGAGAGCTCCTCTGAGAGCGAGGATGATGAAGAGCAGGCTGAGAGACGAGGGGAAAGCCACACTGATGTTCCCTCTGAGTACTGGCACATTCAGAAACTAGTCAAATACCTGAAGGTATACTCACACACACACACACACACACACACACACACACCTGCTCTAACCCGGTAACGTAACAAACCCAGTTCACTTCATAATGTAAATAGTCCTGTGATATGGCTTGAGAGCTGTGATTTATCGTGTGTGTTGACGTATTTCCTTTTGAAACAGGAAGTCAGGAAGGAAGCATTGTAGATCCGTTAGATACTCAACAAGTCCTTATGTCACTTGCAGTTTGTCTCTTGTGGGCGTGGTCTGTTTAGCGCTCAGTGAACAAACTGCACCGTACGGTTGGTTCGAGGAATTCATTGGAGCCAGTCTGTTTATTTATCACTTTATCACATCATATCAAATTCAAATGTCTCCGTTTCCAGAATCGCAAACGAGTGTGTTTCTCTTCCCAATGTGTAGCAGATCCAGTAAAGTGACCCGTAAAGAACCCGTCTGATTTCACGCTGAACTGAAATCTGCTAAAAGCATTGGAAACACAACACCATAAATAAAACTACAATGAAGTGAAGGAACTCCATGACATTTCATGAAGACTTTAAAAAAAAAAAAAAAAAAAAAAAAAGACAACCCTTAAAATTCCAAACAAGGCAACTGCTAAAAACACAAGACAAACACAGAGAACAAAGACGGAGGATTTAGTGTGGCATGCAGGCAAAGGGCAAAGCACTAACACCAACAAGACCTCACGAAGAAACGGAGAAACCCGCGGGAACTATATATACACACAGCCTAATTACAAACAAGACTCGGGTGAAGCTAACAAGACGCAGGTGCAAAGTATTACAGAGAGTCTTGCAGAGAGCCGGAGCACGGCGGAGCAGCCATGTTTCATTACACTGCGCAGAGGCTAATGTGCTGACAATCGGCATTTTTTTCCGTATGGCCGTGCTGAGAATGACCTCGTCGTGTCTTCTTTTTAAAACCAGTGTGTACAGTGTGTACAGATATTCCTCAGCTACTGACAGGAAAGAGTAAAAAAATAAATAAATAAAAATCACTGCATTACCGATGCCGTGTTTGTTCACGCCAGGCCACAGATACCCTTTCTCCAACCGCATGATATCACACCAGGCCTTCCTACGTATCAAATCTCATCAAATAAGAGGAAAGTTGTTTTTGCAGGAGTTCGGGCCAAACTTAAATGGATGAGTGTCAGACATTGGGTTGAAAAATTTATGGACGTATAATCTCCTAATTATTTCCTAGGCTCCTAAAATGGCCAGATAAAGCCGCGGTGTAGATAAAGCAAAGCAGAGGTGTTGTTTTAAGCGCCATAAGCACATCCAGTGTGTGTATTTGAAGTCGATCTTTAACAGGATCATCTCCAGTACAGCGAGCATTGAATCATCGGAAAGAAAACAGCCAGGCAGAGTTTAGTCGTAGATATTTTTAGCCGAGCAGAACCTCCGCGTAATGAATGTAAATTACCCAAAATGAGCCATTTATCATGTGGCTTTAATGAGCGCTGTGGTTAGTCTCAGATAAGCATATGCAAAGGCTTATTTGGGTAAAAATGTGAAGTCTGATCCATTTAAATGATGCGCTGGTTATACTGGAGTGTTTATAAAGCAGCCTATCTGCCTGGAAGTCCAAGAGTTCTTTATTTATGACGTTTATCCAGTAGCACAATTATAATGTCCTTACCATCAGAAGCTGAAACGCAACTTCGCCAAACTAAACATCTCTCTCAATTTTTTTGTTCTCTCTCTCTCTCCTTTTTTTAAGGAGATTACACGCTTCGTGGAGTGTTACATAAATCATCTGACCTGTGTGTTAGTATTCAGTAGTGGCGTCCGTTCACGTGTAAAGAAGCTCGTTTATTTCGCTGACTGCCTCCGTTCATGCCGATATTTTCACAGCAATATATTAGCCTTAAATTTAGAAACGAAACACATCTTAATCCCGCAGAAACATAACACACTACACAACATGCGTTTGTTGTACCGGTGGCTTAGAAAGCAAGGTCTTAAATGTAAATACACACACACACACACACACACACATGTTCACACGCAGCTCCGTAACCACACATGTGTACATACAGTGGAGGAAACCACAGTGTGTTTGTTTTGTTAGTTCCAGCTCGGCTGCCTCATTAGCTCGGATCAGAGATTAGATGGCAACCAAACAGTGTTTCATACAAAAATGTTTCTCACACTTTCACTGCTGCCAGAAGTTCCCCCCACGGTCCTCGTTAATCGCCTCTAAAGCCGCTAATCATCTGCGGCCTAAATGCTCGTGTGTGACGAAAAAGAATGCATGATTTCTGCCAGGGTGATTAGCAGATTTTATTGGTGACCCACTTAAACTGACATCTCGGTGCACTCGGTGTGTTTGCTCAGGAAACGAAGCTTTAATTAGCACGTATCTCGTTGCAGTGAAGACGCACGGCTCGGTTACACAGCCATCACTGTTCATAAAGCAGGAACGGGAATTGTTTCACATCTGTGGATATCTCAGAGAAGACCTGTTGTAAAGAAAACTCCAGAAGTTATAACGATTAAAATCTGAAGCTTGTGAGGCTGAAAAATGCCAGCGCTAATGATTAATGAGTGAATCTGCCAGTCTCTGAGCTTACCTGTGAACTCTGCCATGCGTTTTAACCCCCTCTACTGGTCAGACTGAGTACTGCAGCCTTCCGGGGCTTCACTCCCCCCTGAACTTTTCCACATTTTGTAGTGTTACATCCTCGAACTGAATGGAATTATATATCATGAATCAACACAAAATACTCCATGATATTGAAATGAGGGGAAAATCAATATAGTTTGCAGAATTATTTACAAATAAATAAGTTGGCATCAACCACGGTGATAAAAAGTATTGCAGGACGGAGCCGAGTACTCGGGGAGAAAAAAAAACACACCAAGTTTTCAAGTTTTCTGCTTCTGTAGCAGATCCTCTGTTGTTGCCAAACACATGCATTTATGTTAAATATTTACCTGAAGGCAGTTTTGAGATGATTTTGCGAGGATTTTTGAGTCGATTTTGAGACTATGTTGAGGCAATTTTGTCAAGATTGAGGCGATTTGAGATGAGTTTGAAGCAATTTACAGGCGAGATGATTATGATGCTTTTTTTTAAACGATTTTGAGTTTTAGGTGATTTGGGGACTGTTGAGACTATTTTGTGACGATTTTGAGTTAATTTTGAGACTTTAAAAAGAGTTTGAAAAGAGTTTGAGATGATTTTGGTTTTGAGGTGATTCTGAGCCCATTGAGAAGATTTTTAGACTGCTGAGAAGATTTTGAGACGATTTTGAGGCGATTTTGCAGTGATTTTGAGAAGTTGAGAAGATTTTGAGGTGATTTTGAGAACATTTTCAAATTGTCTTATTTACAGTATATCCATAAACTAAGCATTACTGGTTAAGCATTAAAACGTAACTGTTGTCGCTGTTCAGTCATGTCACTCGCTTATCCGGACCTCTGTACGTAAGGAATTTCATGTAACTGGACCTCCACAAGCCCCTCTATTAGTTCTGGTATAAGCAGTTCCCATCAGAAGTCACGTAATTAGTTGAATGGAGTGTTTAATCAGCCTGTGTGTGATTAAAGTGTGATGTGATCTCAATATAAATACACCTGTGTTTATAATCTGCTCGTAAAAAGGGGATTAGTCAGAGAAGCAACCAAGCGCTTGTGTGAGAAGGAGAGCTTTAGAGTCTTCCTTGCACTCTGACTGACTCTGAGACGTGTTTGAGCGGCTGTTGGAACACCAATAGTTAAACTTTTTTCTTTCCGCGTGTGTGTGTGTGTGTGTGTGTGTGTGTGTGTGTGAGAGAGAGAGAGAGAGAGAGAGAGAGAGAGAGATGTTAGTAAAACCACATGGATGCTGCTGTTTTATATCAGGTTAATATCTTCCATTAAATGTGATACTTCTCTCAATTTCTCTTCCTCTGTCTGTCTCTCTTATTCTCTGTCTCTCTCTCTCTCTCTCTCTCTCTCTCTCTATATATATATATCTCCTCTTTCTCTCTCTTTCTTTCTCTGTCTCCTTTTCTCTCTTGGTGTCTCTCTCTTATTCTCTCTCTCTTTCTTTCTCTCTTTGTTTCTATATCTCCTCTTTCGGTATCTCTCTTTCTGTCTGTCTCTATTTCTCTCTATCTGTATCTCTCTTTCTCTCTCATTTTCTCTCTGTATCTCTCTTTCTCTGTCTCTCTCTCTCTCTCTCTCTGTTTATACACGAGTCTTTATCTCACACAGGAGAGTTGGAAGCTGTATAATTGAGGATAAATAATACGCGCTCTTCTCTAAATCACCTTCATGAGGTAGTTTTAATGTGAGTGCTGTGCCACCGTGAGCTCGCTTTAAATGCCAAGAGCAGCTTTCTCTTGTTTCTTTTTCTTCTTTTGAATCTTTAACTCTGTCTCTCATATTCTTTTTTTTGTCTTTCTTTTTTTCCCCTTTCCCCTCACACTGTTTCAGTCTATCATCACAATTATAGAATAAAGATAGACGGAATAGACTCATCAGTCTGATTCATCTCCGTCTTTATACATGCCATGCCTGATCCTTTCTCTCTCTGTCTCTCTCTCTCTCTCTCTCTCTCTCTCTCTTTCTCTGTCTCTCTCTCTCTCTTTCTCTGACTCTCACTTTTTCACTCTCTGGCTCGGTCTGAATGTGTTTATAAGGACATGGCATTATTTGTTACTGTAGCGTTTTTAGAGATGATTTGAGACTGTATTGAGACAATCAGAGATGATTTGAGACTGTATTGAGACAATCGGAGATGATTTGAGACTGTATTGAGACAATTGGAGATGATTTGAGACTGTTGAAGTGATTTTGAGATACTTTGAGGCTATGTTTAAATTATATTGACAAGATCTTGAGGTTATTTAGGTTGTTGAGGCTGTTTAGTTGTTTTTGAGGCCATGTTGAGATTATTTTGAGACAATCTGAGACTGTTTAGGTGTTTTTGAGGCCATGTTGAGATTATTTTGAGACAATCTGAGACTGTTTAGGTGTTTTTGAGGCCATGTTGAGATTATTTTGAGACAATCTGAGACTGTTTAGGTGTTTTTGAGGCCATGTTGAGATTATTTTGAGACAATCTGAGACTGTTTAGGTGTTTTTGAGGCCATGTTGAGATTA
>NC_069721.1:23631095-23741095 GCF_027358585.1 Pangasianodon hypophthalmus | reverse complement strand
ATAGAACTCTTTATTCATCACACAAATGCAGCCTTACGCTGTGACTCGCGGTTATAATCCCCTCTTTATGAGGCGAAATATATTTATCAGTATTGAGCTGGGCGATAGATAGTTAACATCGAGTTACGCTGATCAAAAATACACCAGAGTAGTCTTCCTCCCAGTGAAATGGCAGATGAGCCAATCATGAATCTGACATGTTTGACGCTCCAGTAATAATGCTGCTTTTGACTTACCTCAGAAGTGGAAAGTCGAAACTCTGTGCCTTCGAGTTACAAAATGAAGGAAAAAAATCACAAACGCCTACATGTTTATCTTTTGCTAGCAACAAGCTAGCCGGCTAACTGCAATGAGAGAGGTATATTTTCCTCCTCAAACCAGTGATCTGTAGAGTCAGTGTTATAGATTTAACAAGCGAATATGTCTTAATGGTGATCTAAAGTGAATACTTGTATATACAGTGTAAAAAGTGATACATCGTTTATTGCTCATGCTGTGAGCGGCCATGTTGATTTGACGTCACTTGCTGAACTCGGGGTTGAGGGGACCGCCCTGAGTTGAAGGGGTGCTTTCTTTGGTTTCGAAAATTCCAGGTTATACGTTGTAGTCGAATTCAGTATAGCTCTGATCCCCTGAAGCCCCGCCCCCTACTCCTCCTCGCATGTTAGTAGTGTTTTGACTGGTGCTCTCTTTCACAGCGTTGAACATAGAGCAGAAGATCAACAGCAAGACGCTAACGTGTGTAAGCATTTCACGGCGTGTACAGGTGGGCGATATGACAAAAATATCATATCACAATACTTTTCTATGATACACTACATGTATTATGATTATATAGGTTTGGCAAGAAACTACCAGCAAACCTGTATCATTGCATTAAAAAGTGAAAAACTGAGTTCAATAATACTTTTATTTAATGTCTACATCAGTTCAGCTTCCAGTCAAAATGCTACAACATGATATCATGATATCCGCAATATTTCACAAAAGTGTACAATCATATAATCGATCACAAAATTGATATTATATTTCCAAATACTTTTTTTTTTTTTTAACATTCTAACATTTACGATATACAACATAAATATGATTCAGGTTTTGCTATAACAAATACGGTCATATTATAACATAAATATGATAATATTCTTTATTTTTTTTCATAATTTATTAACAGCTATGCACTAGCTAGCAAAAACATTAGCCGTAGTCATTAGGTCACTGTGCTAACCGTCAGTGCTGAGTGTAATTATAATGTAATTGTAGTTATACAGAGAATTTTCAAACTAATTTAACAACACATCCCAGGAAAACGTTAATATTTCAGCTAATTTTGATTTCTACCGGACCTTTATACACCTTTATATTGTCAGTATAAATGACATAAAAGCTACAGTTATTAGCTAATTTTTGGTCGCCTAGCAACCTCGCACATTTTGTCGACTTCAGTGTCCGCACGTTTTGTAAATACCCTGTGTAGGTCACTGCTGTACACATGGACCTCAGTGGGCAGATGTTACATATTTTTTCAATCATTCTTGCTCTTTCTCCGTGCTTGTGTGCTGGCTAGCAGATTTTCAGGAAAACACTGGCTATTATAAACTATAAACCACAAACCAGAAATCGGTATGTGAGTAATCAGTGCGGATAAAAGCCCACTGTCCACTTCAGCTTTCACTTCACCCCTTCATTCAAATTTCTCTCAACCTTCAGCTCTCATCTCTTCATCTCCCTTTCACAGATTTCATGTTCATCACTGCTTACGATTTTTACCCCAAACATGAAACACAAGTGGATATGATTTTACAATCTTGTCTTCGGAGGAGGAATTGTGGGAACAAAATGCCCAGCCAAATGCCATTTGCATGGTTGCACAGTAGAATTTTGTCTTCCAAGTATGTAAATTGAATCCTGGCTCACTTCTTACTGGCATACAAATGTTTTAAAGCACTGCCAATGGTGGCCAGAATAGTAAGCTTTTCCTGTGTAATCTCGTTAGAACAAAAGTACACATAATGCACCACAGTCATGCTGTTTTTTTTTTTTTTTTTGTGCTTCGTTGCTATGCCCCATCACCACTAATGTCCGGCATTTCAGCAGTTTCCACCAGACTTGTTTATGACTTAACTTTTATGAGTCTGAGTTAAGTCACGAGTGTCTTAAATGATACCTGTGGAAGACGATAGAGTGTTAGTATTTAGTTAGTATCTAACCTCATCAGTTTAAGAAGTCTTGACTTTGACACTTTTTTTTTTTTTTTTTTTTTTTTTTTTTTTTTTTTTTTTTGGAAAAGACAAGTCTTGGCAGTAACTGATATTTCAATGCATTTAATTTGAGTTACCTGAGCCACAGGACAGTGAATGAGAAGTCCAAGTTGAGTTCAGAGTCATACGCCTTGAAGTCTGAGTTAATTTGGGAATCACTGGCTGTGAAGCCTGAGTTGAGTTGGGAATCAGTGGGTTTGATGTCTGAATGACTTGCGAGTTACGAGTTTTGGAGTCCAGTTGCAAATCGTAGGCTTTGAAGTCTGAGTCAAATTGGGAATCATTGGCTTTAAAGTGTGAGTTGAGTTGGCAATCAGGGGCTTTGAAGTCTGACTTGAGTTGTGAGTTATAGGGCTTTGAAGGCTTTGGAATCATTGGCTTTGATGTGTGAGTCAATTTGTGACTCGTAAGCTTTGAAGTCTGAGTTGAGTTAAGAGTCATAAGCTTTAAACTCTGAGTCAAATTTGAAATCATTGGCTTTAAAGTGTGAGTTGAGTTGCAAGTTATAGGGCTTTGAAGGTTCTGGAATCATTGGCTTTCAATTTGTGACTCAAGTTTTGAAGTCTGAGTCAAATAAAGAATAATAAGCTTTGAAGTCTGAGTCGAGTTAAGAGTCATAAGCTTTGAAATCTGAGTTGAGTTAAGAGTCTTAAGCTTTGAAATCTGAATTGATTTGCCAATCATATGAACTTAGCAAAAGGCTCCCACAAAGTCACAATGCCTCATCATCCAATTTTTCTCCCCAAAGGCTTCATTTAAATATTTTTGAATATTTGAATTTGAAATTTCACAAAGCTCTTTATATTTATTCATTGAGAAGAGCATCACTCCACCCTCCATCTTGTTTTTTTTTTCTTTGCTTGCCCCTGATTTGCAGCTTGATTGTTGGGTTCATGAAAAAGTGCTTAAGGTCCCTTAGGATTGTCATGCAGGTGAAATATACGCTGGTTGTGAGTGTGCTGATATAAAATGCTATGTTAAGGACTTGTGTCTGTGTCAGGTGGAGCTGCTGGACTGCGTTCCTCACTCGACGACGCTGAGCGCGGAGCAGGAGAAGGATGTGGAGGTGGCACGCTGCGGTGCTCTGGCTCTGTGGAGCTGCAGTAAGAGCACCAGGAACAAGGAGGCCATCCGTAAAGCCGGAGGGATCCCTCTGCTCGGCCGCCTGCTCAAATCCCCCCAGAAGAACGTGCTCATCCCCGTGGTGGGCACGCTGCAGGAGTGCGCCTCTGAGGTCTAATTCTCACTGCTGCTCTGACACAGGACCTAAACTCAGTCCCGCTGACACTGTACTCAAAAACTGCATCATAAGACTGACATAACCATGTCATAAACATGTCCTGTTTACATCCAGTGATATAAGAATGTCATTCTCATGCTTATGTCACATGCTAATTTTTTTACTGTATCTAGTGTATGTTTCATGACAGATTGCACACTCCGTAAACGCATCCATTAAGGAAATTAACACCATGGTCACAAAGAATACTCGTTTCGTTTATTTTTCTATATCAGGATGTGTCTAGCTTCTTAGACTTCTTAGATTTCATCGTATATTTGCACAGAAAGGAATGATTTCTAGGACACGGTGGACAGTTTTGATTTGAAAATGCATTCAATGCTTTCTTGGTTTCATCGTTTCAAAGTAAGGGTATTCAAACTTTTGCATTTAACTCTCTGCCAATTAGAGCACACTAAAAATTAGCAGAAATCTGATAGCCAAATCAGAAAGACATTTCTTTGTCCATGGCTAAGGTCCGTAATATATCTGTTTCATAACGTAAGTCATAAAACATAACACCAATTAGCATGTGTGAGATAATGAACTCGGAGATGTAGCCATAGCAACAGTTATAAAACTGTACATATATTGTATATTGCTAAGCAGCCATCATGTTAACCAGCTATCACCCTTTGATATATAACCACAGCAATAGTCGTAATGATACATATATGATATAATGCTAAGCAGCTATCATATAAGCCAGATAACTCCCCTTTAGATGTAACCATAGTAACAATTATATAACTGTATGTGTATTGTGTAATTTTATTCATTTTGGGAAATTTTAGTCGTATTAGTGCGTGTAATTTTAGTCGTATTGTGTAAAGTAGTCATCATATAAACCCCTTGAGATGTAACCATAGCAACAATTACATAACCGTAGATGTATCTTACAATGTTAAGTAGCCAGATAACGCCCACCAAAAAAGTTTTTTTTTTCCTGTGTTGTGAATTATTTTCTTGTTAATTTTTGTGTGGCTTCCATGAGCATTATATTTTGCACTTGATATATCACATGGTAAAAGTTGCCATGGTGGTGGTGGTGCTCTAATCATATACATAATCACATACGCAATGACATCTGCCGTGACATGTTTATAACATTGTTTTTTCAGTCTTATGATGCAGGAATTAATTAAAGTGTTACGGGTTCATCTTACAGTGGCATAACTATCAGAACATCCTAGTATCGTGTATCAGTCTAATACTGTGCTCATTTACTCGTAATCCTAAAAAAGTCTGATATCAATATCTGATACAGGTGATACTGTGTGAAGTAAACATAGTGTATATTGTTGCGTTAATGAACAGATGATACGAAACGACAGCGACCTGGACGTATTTCACAGTTAACTGTGCTCTTTGGAAATATCCAGAGGAGGAACTACAGCATGTTCCTACAGTACAAGTGATAAAACAGCTTAAACATACAACTCAGCACGAAGAGTCCATCACTAGCAGCACCAGCGAACGCTGGCTAGGCGAGAAAATGTGTCTACAGACGAAGCTATCAGTCACTGACAGTGCGGGAATCACATGCAATGAAAGCAAAAATGTATCCCAAATCGATCCAAGCTAACTAAAGTAGCTAGCTAATGCATTTAAAATCAATTCGCTAACATTTAAAGAACGAGTCTAGTAGCGCATGTGTGTGCTTTTCATGGCTGCTCTTTAAACCAGGGAAACATCAACAGAGCTAAATGTTCATGACGTTCCTGATTGATTAATACTGAGTAGGTGACTCATTTCAGTAGTGGTGTCCATGAGTAGAAAAAAACAAGTACTCATACTCGTACCCGGTCTGAAAATAATGGTGCTGATGCATCGCTAATGTAAACATAACTGAAAATCGTATTAGAAATCCTTAAAAAGCTGAAATGCTAGAAATAGCAGTTAAAGTCAGGTAAAGCTGAGATGTGAGAGCTGCATGGTGAAAGATGTTCTCTCGTTCTCTTTGGCAGAGGAGCTACCGGATTGCCATACAGAGCGAGGGAATGATCGAGGATTTGGTGAAGAACCTGAGCTGTGACAACCAGGAGCTTCAGATGCACTGCGCGAGTGCCATCTTCAAGGTAATCTTCGAGCTGCCGAGCGCTGTGACCGATGGCCTTTCAGCAGCGCTAAAGTGCTTTTACAGCTGCACGCAGCCTCATTCTCATTCCTCTGAAATGGAAAGGGTTTGAAATAAATAGCAGACACATGTATCACATCAGCTTGGGGCTGATTTGAAGCTTGTGTGTGTGTTTAGTGTGCGGAGGACAAGCAGACGCGGGATCTGGTGCGGCAGTACGACGGCCTGCAGTCGCTGGTCGCTTTGCTGAAACAAGCCGACAACAAGCAGCTGCTCGCCGCCACCACCGGGGCCATCTGGAAATGTTCCATCAGCATGGAGAACGTAGCCAAGTATGCCTACATTTTAGTGTTTAGCTTTTAGCATTTAGCGTTTAGTGTTATAGATAGCTATAGATATGTAATAACATGTTTATAAATTATGGAATAGATAGACAGACCTTAATTGTCATTGTAATGCACATGAACAGTACAACGAAATTCAGTGGCTATCCTCAGCCAGTGCAAATAGCTTAAAAATACTGTTAAAAATAAAGAAATAAAATAAAAATAAAATGCAACCAAGCCAAAACACTATAAAAACCAAGCTAAAAATACACAGATAATACACATCCACATCCAAAATACACATCCATGTTATTGCACAGTTATTGCTGTTCAAGTTCAAGTGTTCATGAATGTGCTATATGTGGTGACTGATATAAGTGGTGGTGAATCACTGATACACAGATACAAAATAAAGAAAGAACCTATTTTTTTTTTAAAGTATTTGTTGTTAACCGAAACGTATACCAAAATGTACAGGTATAGAAAAATTTAATTAATTAAATTTAGTTTAATCCAACTTTGTAATCGTTTGCACGACTCGGTTCATCAGATACCGAATGTCGAAATGTCGACAACGCTCCCGCGCTGAAACATCACCATCAAAACAGAGAAGAGCGCATACACACTCTGTACAAACTAATAAAACGATATTAATTACAAGAAATCAGTCCAACAGGACAGAAGTGAGTGAATGAATCGATTAGTCGAATAATGAAGCGATTATTTTCCACATCGATGTTAGCGTGAACATAGATCAGAGTAGAGACGGTGATGAGGCTCGTGTTTAAACTCCTCGTGTGACTTTTACCTGAGTGATGAGACAGAGATTGACCTGGATGAAGCTGAGAGCTCGTTCTTATTGCAAACTTAGAATTCTTTACAATTTAGCATTAATGCTGTTGTTCGTGCAGTAGATTAGGTCAGTGGTTCTCAAAGTGGGGTTCAGGAACGCCGTGAAGATCAGAGAAGCATAGCGGGGGGTCAGTTATTTATTTATTTATTTATTTATTTATTTATTTAGACTGATGGATCACAGCCTACATTATCAAAATTATTATGTTAAGGGGGCCAAGCACCAAAGTAAACTCAGAGCTAATGTGTTCTGTTGTTGGAAAGTTCAGGAATAAAAAGCTCTAAAATATCATTTGACTAATTTAAATAATGTTCCTGAAATAACTCCATACTGAGAAGGTCCTTGGAATTTATTTTGCAGATAAACGGGTCCGTTGCTACAAAAGGTTTGAGAATTAGGTTATAAATGTAGAGGGAAGTGTGTGGCATCTTTCAGTGGAATTGGAATGAAATCTTTAAATGTGATTTTCTCCTTTTTCATTTTGTACTTCTGGGTCAGAATCATGCAAAAGAACAATTTCATTGCAGAATGATCTGTAGTTTTCAGAACTGTATATAATTACTACTTTCAATAAATTTGTTTAATTCTCTTTTACACTAATTGAAGTAGGAGCTAGTCTGGGTTTTTTTCTTTAGAATCGTGAATTTTTTAGTTGAATCAAATTTTTTTGCAAATGTTTCATTCTTGAGCATGTTTTTAAAAACTGCAGGTTGAACCGATAGTTTAAAATCTATCAATCCCAAAAATCACCTAAGTGCCAATGCAGAGTGTGTGAATGAAAAACCGAGAATTATACGTGAGACTCATGAGAGCAGAAGATTGAGGGAGTGATTGCTGGTGTTTCCTCGCTGTATGGAGTGTGTGTGATTGACGTGTATGTACTCAGGTGCGGGTGAAGGCTGTAACCGGCTGCAGATTGGCCAGTCACGTCTATGCTCATGGCGTGAGAGCGAGCAGGAGGACGCAGAGGATGTGCAATCACACGTATCATGTCTTTAAGAGACATCTCATTTGTTCACATCGCTCACTTTTTCCACCGCTCAGCACTCATCCCTCTCTGCGCTCAGGACATCCAGAAGTCATTATGCCAACCAACTGCAAACATTTTTCTAGACTCTGATCTTTTATGATGACTTCTCGTCAGAGGAATGTGTTTACTCTTTTTACGCCCACGCCGTTAACGCAAGTGTAGGTTAAGATGAAGTGAAGTGTGGTGATGAGTTAGTCAGGAGAATTAGCGGAGAATATTTGCTCTCCAGTTGTGCGTGCTGTAACAGCTCCGGCGCGAGCTAATGACCTTTTAAATCGTTTGTCACGTACGGCGTTGTGGAGGATGTCAACCTCTATTCCATTTCCCTCATCAAGCGTGATGACGATCCTGGAGTCTTTGCTGCCATAATTTTTCTGGCGTGGAACGTTTTTGAAGTAATTTTTTCCCCTCAAGAATAAAAAAAAAAAATCTTGGAACCATGACCTGGCAAGTGTTTTCCGTCACAAAGGTACTTTCATATAAAAATGATTTAGCCGTATTTATTTTATCATGTGGTACGCATGTAGTATACAGGGTTCAAATATGCATCATTTTATTCCACCATTACCTGTCTATAAATTACAGAGTTTTATTTTTACAAGGCTGAGGCCAAGGATCTGATAAAGCAGCCTCACATTTTTAGTTTATGATAAGAGTGTTTTTGGATTTTTATGGCGTTTTGATAGATTTGGATCTGTGGACGTTTCTACTGTCTGGCCGTGTCCCAGACAGAAAATGGAGTTGTTTGGGAGGAGGAATGCAGAGGGAGGCTCGTGTCTGCAGTGGCCCAGTAGCAGTACGACTGCTCTCTCTCTCTCTCTCTCCTCGTTCCTCTCTTTCCTCTCTTCCTCTCTCTCTCTCTCTCTCTCTCTCTCTCGCTCTCACTCTCTCTCTCTCACTCACTCTCCATCTCATAACTCAAATCTAACAGAACCTTATCGCACATTTATATCACATTAAGCCCCTTCCAAATTAAAGCCTGTGCCATCATCAATTCACTTAATGTCACGTTAACAGAAACACTCTCAGGTTTCTCAGCCGCGGTTTTAAATGCGCTCATTTCAGCATTCTTGCTTGGTGACTAATTTACATAAACACATGTTTTTTACTAACTAGCTGCTAAACTCAATTTTAGATCAAGTATGAGGTTCAAATCCAGTTAAAGCTTGGAGCAAGTTTGTATAAATATTTAGTGTCTGGGTCAGGATACACCCAGGATGTGATGCCAGTGTATTGCACAGCATCACACACTCATTTACACCTAAGCAAATTTAGCGTAGCCAGTCCACGTACAGGCATGCTTTCTGGAGCTGGGAGGAAACCAGAGAACCCTGAGGAACCCTGGATGGAAATGGGGAGAACATGTGAAATTTCAGGAATCGATAGTGATAAGGATAGAACCCTGGTCTCTAGAACTGTAAGGTGGAAACACAACGTGTAGCGGAGTTATTGTTACCATCCCAAAGTTGATTATTTTCCTATAACAGCACATCATGGAGTGTTTTATTCCTCTTATACCGCAGCAGTTTGCCAATGATTACACTACTCACAATCATCTGTTGTTTATTAAACAACTACACGTCATACTTTTTATCTGTTTATAGTTACATTTAATATTGTGGAATGTCCATGAAAGAAGTCAGTTGCTGTTCTCACTCACTTTATATCTCTCACCAGCCTCTCTTTTATTCTCTCTCTTGATGTTAATAAGACGAAAAAAAAAAAATCGCAGCTTGTCATGTTCCCGAGAAGCTGCAAAGCATAAACTCCTCTGTCCTGAAGATGTCACTGAAACTGGAGACTCCTTCCATAAATGTTAAATAAACACATTTCTCCTTACAGAAAGATTCACCATATCAACAACGGATGTTTTTTAATCGTTGTTTTATGTTTAGATTATGTGGCACGCACACCGTACACGTCCCTGTTGCTATAGAAACAATAACGTATTAGAACGAACACATTAATATAAACCTGTGATTTGCAGCTGCACTACTGTCAGAGCTGCTGTTATAGAAGATTAATCAACACCTTCTGACCAATCACAATCCAGAATTCAACAGCATTGTGATGTAAATCATTATATCTGCTAACGCTAGTAATATCATCAAAATATTAATGCACATAGAGATTAACAGTTAACATTATTACCATGCTAATTTACTGAGACAGAATATTCTGAACATTTCCTAAAAGTTAAAATAATTACAGAATAAATCATAATGGGAAGTATAATTCAAACTATTTTACCCACAAAGGATATTTTGTGGTATTTATAGCCCGACTGCCACCTCTAAAAGCTTGACTAATGCATTTTAAGCCTTTGGCTCGCACCTCACGCCTGACTCACTCCACAACCTCTATTAGCATGAAACGCAGCAGCGAGAGAAAGACCGAGCGCCAGGGGAACAGCACGGCCGAGGCTGGGCACCGCGTCCTGGCGAGGCGAGAGAACCAGTTACGGCCAACCGTACCTAATGACTCGGAGCTCTGTAAGCACACCACGCCAGCAATAATAATAAAAGTCATTATAATAATGAGACTAATAATCGCATGCTAGCTACAATTGATGGCGCTGCATTTGCAAGCTTCAAAAATACCTCCAATTAGTGACCAATTTCAACAACCAATTATGTGCTGAGTATGATAAAGTGGAATGCGGCAAGGAAAATGAGTGCATAAGAGCGCAGAAATGCTCTGCAGCATGTTCTCTTGGATCGCTCACATGGTTGGGTGTGAACGAAGGTGAGTTTCATACTCGACAAGAAAGCAGCGTGATGCCGGTCCGACTGTTTCAATATGCGTTTAAATTCAGCTCCATCAGGGTGATTCGTACAGCGTGTAAAAACGTCAAGGTCGCACACTGCCTTTGGAATAAAAAGACAAAACTGTTTTTGTCACACACTCAACAGAACTTTTCACTGGGCCGTCTGGGATCGAGAGCGCCGCAGTGCCCACTTCAACATCAATCACAGCCCGAGTGGCATTTCGTGACAAAAATCGGTTTGGAGCGCATTTTACACTTTAGAGCAGCTGTAATTTAAAGGAACTTTTTTTCCCCCCTTCTGGTTTTCTCTCACTCAAGTACATGAGCAGGTCAGACCGACAGCTCGAGTTGCCAAAAGCAGACAGCATGTCTTTGTTTGAGTGATGGTGAAGTGAGAGCGAGCGGCGAGCATGGACGGGGTAGAGGGAAATGAACCAGAGGCGTTTGGGAAGCAGGAACGTGCTGTTGTGGGTTCGGCTCTGGGGAAAGGATTTGCTGAGATTAGAAAGTACGAAGAGCAGTGGGTGAAAGTCCTGGAAGAGAATTTACCTGATTAATGACACATCAGAATAAGACAAAGTTGATGGTAAAAGAATATAATTATGTTCATAGATTTTTTTGTGTTTGTTTTGAGAGTGCTGTTATTAATCATGTGAAAAATACTACAGCAGATGTGCGGTATGTCTGTGTGTCTGTCTGTCTGTCTGTGTGTCTGTCTGTGTGTCTGTCTGTCTGTGAATGTGATTCCACAGCAGTAGTCCACAGCGTGAGGCTGTTTTTATATGCAAAACAAAGGATATGATGAGCATAATGTTACCAGTGATCAGATTCAGTTTCTGTATAACAGACAGGATGCAAGTGTGTGTTGTAACGTGCAGTGAGACGCACAATGCAACTCAGTGCGTAGTTTATTTGGGGCTTTTAGATAACGGGGGTCAGATAACAGGCAGGTAGCATCAAACATGGAATATCCATAATCTCAAACTTAAACACGGGTCAAAACCAGGAAGATGGGAAACACCAGCTCGAAAAAGCACATAAACTGTACAAGAACTAATCAGAAACTAATTCGGAACAAGTGCACACGATTACAACACTATAGAGAGAAAAACCAAAGACAAGACAGGGGACAGAGACAAGACTCAAATCATAACAAAAGCGCACATGGATTTATAAACAAAACATAAAACACAGAAACAGGAGTGTGAGCCGCGACACGCTCGGAGATGTACTACACACATCATTTATTAAAGGATTTCCAGTAATCAAAGTCTGGGTTTTATCAGGGACACAGGCAGACAGAGATAAAGACGAGTAATCCATAATGATAAGGAGGCAAGAGTCAAAACAGAGAAACACTATGACTAGGAAAACTCATCGGGGAAACAAGGATCAGGACCACGTGATCAGGGAAACAAACCAACGACAAGATAGAAGCGGAAACTAAAAACATAACAGGAACAGAATAACCAGTAGCAAGGCAAATGACACTCGTTTACTAGAGGATGGAGCCTTTAAATGGTGATTTACTGGGATGCACACACTCACATTTACCATGAAACTCCTGATATACAGGTAGATTTCAGAACAGTAGATAATCTCACAATCTGGCCGTGCAGAGTTTTCACAAGCCGCCACACAAATAACGTCTTTAATAAAGTAGGAGCTAGTTATTGTTGTCAGGTAAATTGCATGGTCAGAGATATAGGAGAACTTTTAGACTTTTAAATTTGTATGAATTTTTAATGCGATCAGATTTGTTGAATAATTAAAGATGGTTACTTGCTAAAGGATTTCATACGACTAGTGAGTGCACTTTAAAACAGAATGAAAAGTAGACAGCAGCCAGTGGGGCAGCTGAGAGTGGAACATTGTGCGAGTGATCGGTGGTATTTTCTCACTGTATGGAGTGCGTGTTCTTTTCTGACGTGGATGGATTGATGTAACGTGATGTTCATTTTCAAACACTTAGAGCTCATTTATCACCTACATCTTCTCTCTATTTGCACCACATTCTTGGAGTTCGATGACCGGCCACCAGCTCGATTTCTGAATCGCTGCAATTTTCAGACGTCTCCTTTTCTTTTTCTTTCTGTTGTCACTGCGTGTCATTGCCCTGATGTGTTAAATGAGCAGCCGTAGATCAGGGTCAGGGTCAGTCTCTGAGATGTCATCCTCTTCCTGGCTTCTTTTCAAGCGCACCTAATAATGTATTCCTGGGATTTTGACTCTGGTTTGTGTTCAAACATAACCCCTTTTCTATTAATTGCTCTCTTAGAAAAAAGCACCATAGAAGGTTCTAGCGTTTGTCCCTCTGGAGAGGTAGAACCCTATAACGGAGCATTTCCCTTTCAATAGACTCCAAGTAGAACCTCTTTAGGAAACTAGATAAACCCTATCCATCCAAGGAACCCTTGAGAAACCTTTTTTCCTAAACGTTGTGGCCTGTGTAAAATTATATCCGTGAGCTTCTCACTAATAATGAAAGCAAATGTTTTGACACAAGACTGCAGTTTATGGCAAAACATGGAGTGAAACTTTGCCAGAAAATCTTTGCGTCTGAAGCCATGAGCCTGAATTTCAGCTACTCCGTGGCCTCTTACCTGTAAATATATAATAATTACAGATAAATCATTTCCCTTCTCCTCCCTTCTCGTACTGTATTAGGTTACACTCATTCAAAATAACAATTTTAAAAGAAACATGTTCACACTTTACTGTTTTCTTTGTCAAATAAACACTAAAAATCCTGGTTTCTGGCTCATATTGAGAAGATCATAAACTCCTTTAGCTTTAGTTTGTGATTTACTTTCCTTCGTACCTGACCGTGTCAACAAACACCTGCCAGATTGATTTGTTTTCTGGAAAAATATTGTTGCTAAAGCAGTCGTCATCTAAGCCGCTCTAACACAATTAATCATGAGGGCTGTTAGACAGAAGGTCCACTGTGAAGCACTTAGCGAGTTTGACAAGATTAAATAAGGCGACTGCTCGCTCTTCATCCCGCTGTTTGTAGCTACAGCTCGTAAACACTGGTTCATATTGTGAGAGTGTTGGTTTTACCACGACTACACACTTTTAACACCATTTATCAAGTAGCAATACGTGCATACTGTATTAATCTACAGCTCACAGCATTTGTGTGTTACAAAGTATAAATATTCTTGAGTCAAACTTTTTTTTTTTTTTTTTTTTTTTAGTAGATCTAGTTTGGGCAATCGTCCTCTTCATTACTGTGTTACTTGCATGAAAAGTTTTGTTGGACTACGACCAAAACCAAGTGACCTTGGACACACTCTCCGATCTCCTTCACGATGAGGATGCCAGAAACCGTAACTGTGAATAAAAAGACTCATATAACTTAATCGTACATCAGAGGTTTGTCGAGGCTCTCCGTGACCACAGCATACCCGTTTTAAATGTTTACTGTAGTTTGCCACTGTACAGATTTTGGCAAACGAAGTCAACATTGCAGCAAAAACACACTGTGTCCTGCTCCAAGCCACAGAAAATGACGGTCATTGAGAGTAAGTGTGTGTAGTGAGAAGCGTGGGAAACAATACAGCGCTGCAGTCACCTGATTTATTCTTACTCAAAGAATCTCGCTATCAGCTGCGAGGTTTTCCAGTCAAGCTGAGATTTTCAAATGAACTTAAGAACAATACTGATGTGGTGTTTTAATATTTAAAGCTGTTTTGTTTTTTTTTTTTTTTGTTTTTTTCAGATATGTCAACAATACCTAAGCATTTGATAACTTGTATATATGTTAAACAACATAGCGGATAAAGCAGTGCCGTAAAGGTGCAGGCCCATGTGTCAGTGTTGAGCAGTGGTGCTTTAGGCTCTGTTATACATTCAATAGACAAGAATAAGCACGGAATAAAACATGCTGTTTTACTAACCCATGATGAGGTTGTGTGATACAGAAAGTTGATTATTTTGTCCCAAAGTGTTTTATTCCTCTAATATGCTCCAGGTAATTTCTTTGTTGATTTTAGGGATGATGTCAAACTTCCAGTAGCACTTCAAACTCACCCATAGAAGAGCCTTTTCTTGCATTTTTTTTTTTATATTTCACACTTTGATGACATTTAGATATTCAGTGTGAATAAGCCTATCAGTATAGTGGGTGAATGAAGGGTCTAATAAAACCATTTGGAACTTCATGCTACTGTGTCTATTCTCTCTCACTGTGTCTCACAGGTTTGAGGAGTACAAGGCATTGCAGATGCTGGTGGCTTTGCTGTCAGATCAGCCTGAAGAGGTGTTGGTGAACGTGGTGGGGGCTCTAGGAGAGTGCGCCCAAAGACCGATCAACCGCGCCACCATCCGGAAGAACGGTGGCATCCCGCCCCTGGTCAGCCTGCTCACTGGAACCAACCAGGCCCTGCTAGTCAATGTCACCAGGGCTGTGGGAGCCTGCGCTACCGAGCCAGAGAACATGGCGTAAGTTCTCACAGGGGTCAGGCTGCTCATAACTCATACTGGGCCCCTCATACAACTCACTGCAACAGGTTCTTCGTTATGGTGTACGTTCCAGAGTCTCGGGGCCCATGAGTGGTTCCGGTTTTTTTTTTTCTTTTCTCCATATATGGTAGATTTCACTTTTGTTACTCTGGAGATTATCATAAATGTGATTCTTTCAAAAGAATTGTTCCAAGCACATTATGTTCCAAGTTGGAACAATCTCTTTAGACCAAAGTGCATGCGGTCATGATTTTAAACTCTCGCTGCTGATCATCTCTCTCCAGCTTGGTGAGGAAGGGAAGGGTACAGGACCGCTCTACTTCTTCAACACAACTTCTCCTGTGATATACTATATCAGACCATTTACTAACCACAGACCAGAATAGATTTAAGATTTGAAGTCAAGCGTTTTCCGACAGTAGCATACAGGCTTACATTGCTGGCAGCAGCAACCGTCCAACGAGCCAACTTTAAAATGGTTCCTCTGCCCTTGGCTTGGTTAGGGCTTAGAGGAAACCACAATGTTGCTCTGGCTGAAATATGCTGTTGCCACCAATTTCATACTGTAAGCCAAGTTCCGCTCTTTCTTGGATCTAAAAAGGTCTTTGAACAATGCTTCAGCAGCGAACAGTTTGGAATATCTCCGTCTCAGCTCTTTTAGCGATGTCCGTAAACATCCCTCTTGCTGTTTGCTTGGTTTGGTTTTTAGTAAGGCACAATATTGTTGTTCTCAGTTTAACCCACCGTGTTCACCACAGTGGCGACGGATCCAAAGGGTCCCCAGAGGCCCTGACCAGCCTGATGTCTGTGTCCCATCCAAGACCTGACAGGTCCAGTGTGGAAACCCTCATGGCTCAGTGCATTAATGACAGAGCGCAGGGATTTCTGTTTATGCTACCTGCTGATCTCCTCATATTTGTGGCCAGGGCGGAGGCCTTAATTGTTTCACTGCGGTCATTTTGTGTAAGCTGCAGCACGAAGTTGGCTCAAGTGGTCAGGCCCAGCCACACGAAACTGGAGCAGAGAGCAGGACATGGACATGCACTGAGAATACCTTTGGTCCACCATGTGCAGATCACATCCCTTGAATTTAGTTAAGCTTGATGAGGTTCAATAAAGAACAGCCAATTTAAAAGAAACTGAAGGATGCTCAAGAGTTGACTCATGGAAATTCATTCTGTTCTTGTTGTGCTAATTTCTTGTTGATTCTGTTAATGGTAAGGAAGTGATTTCCTTGAAGAGGTTGCAGGTGTTCCACAAGGGTGTAGCCTCATGCTTCTAGCTTTAACCGGTGTTGTGATCTTGGCATCTGCGATCACAGCACCATGTTTTTTATTTTGAAATTTCTACCATTAGCCCTCAGACAACATTTTGGAAGCTTTCCACTAAACAAATTAATTGAATAAGTTAGGAATTTGTTTACTTTGTTTGCTTCAGTAGATTGGTTAGCATCTTAATTTATAAATACTGTTCAATCAGTGATCAGCAACGATGCTTATCCAAGGGCCGTAGCAGATTAGCGCATATATTCATCCGTCCATCTTCAGGAACCACTTTATCCTGGTCAGGGCTGCAGAGAATCTAGAGACAATCCCAGGAAAACTGCATGGTGGGAATACACCCGCCAATCTACCTACCAGCATCTTTTAGGAGGTGGGAGGAAATCTGAGAACCTGGAGGAAACCCACGCAGACACGGCGTGAACATGTGAAACTCCAACAGGGAGTAACCTAAGCTCGGGATTGAACTGGGGACCCACGATGTGTTTTATAGCCCAGTAAACATGAGAAACAGCACAGTCCATCACAGTGCATCAAGTCTGCCATACTTCCTGTTTATTCTTGGAGAGTCTCAGTGCGTTGGTGTCAGAACTTCCACTTCTGTATTCATCCTTTGATTTGTGGACACCATTAATATCCAGATTTCTTTTAAGATGAGTTTACACTGTATGACTTCCTGTCACAGACAAAAAATTGCATATTGTATTTGGCAGTGAAAATGTCTTAGAGCACATAATGTGACGTGCTCACTGAGGGCTGATTTAGTGCCATTGAGAACAAAGATGGCCAACGACAAGGTTCTGGCAATGTGAGAACATTTTCATAAAATCTCATAAGATATCCGCTGCGACTCTTATCTAAAAGCCACCGATAGGAGGGTGTACAGCTACAAATGTGGAAGTGGCGATGGTGAAACATAAACAAAATATGCTGACGAACAGAAAAAACTATCCTTATTGCCTCACGCTGACTTTGAGGAACAGTTGTGTTTATTTTTTCTGCGCAAGCTGATTTCCAGATTATGCAGATCGATCACGTAAGCAGAAGGTAGTAATTTTCTTTAATTTCAGGTCTATTGTTAGAAGATCTTCATTGTGCAATCTGACGTGGAGGAAACACGCCGTCATACAGTCTGTTATAGAAATAAATTTTATTGGGATCATTTCATACAATGTGACAAGTAATAATTTTAACAGATTGCTGAAATCACACAGTCTAAAACCGGCTTTGAGCTGCTTTGTGACAATGGCTATTGTTAAAACTGCTATACAAATGAATCTGAATTCAAATTTAATGGAACTTTTGCATGAGCAAATTTGAGTCTTGTTAATTATACGTCAGCCTTGTACCCTGGTGGAATTTATTTGTTTGTACGTTGTAATAGATCACATTTAACAACGTAACACAAAAGAACAGTCCGAGCGAATAAAACAAAGCCGTCATGTTTAAGAGCTCGAGTGCCATGTGATTCTCTGGGAATTTCTCTAGTAGCACAGCACATGACCCAATGTGTTCCACTGTGTTTTGCACCATCTGAATCTTATTACTTTTACAAGACTATTATAGACTCCAGTCCTATTCCTAATTAAGGCTGGACACAAATACAGAGCTTTATGTTCGAGCTGTCTCAGTTAGGCAAGCGTAACCAGAGATTGTCTAAAAGAATAATATGTTTATGGACGTATGCGACCGCAGTGGTGTAGTAAAAATCCACAGGGCTTGTTTTTGAAGAAATAAGGTCACTCTCTGAGTTTGTGTGAGAGCAACAAGGAGCGTTGGGCTCCAGAAGAATGCATCACCTCCTAAGCAACATGCTCCAGTCATGTATATTTAGGATCGGCTCTTTATTTTTTCCATTTACACTTAGTTGTGGACAGAAAGCCTCTATTTGCCTCCCACACACATTCTTCCTTTTTGTCTTGTGGCTTATTTTGAGAGCTCTATGGTGGAGTTTGTTAAGTAATTAGAACAGCTGCCATATGATCGTTTCCTCTCACAGACCAGCATGGTCGCGCCTGTGTAGGACATTAAGCAGAGACTGTCCACTCCAGTAGTGTTAGTGTCCACACCAACAGTGTTAGTGTCCACACCGAGACAGAGACCAGTGTTAATGTCCACACTGAGACAGGAGACCAGTGTTAATGTCCACACTGAGACAGGAGACCAGTGTTAATGTCCACACTGAGACAGGAGACCAGTGTTAATGTCCACACCGAGGAAGAGACCAGTGTTAATGCCCACACTGAGACAGGAGACCAGTGTTAATGTCCACACCGAGGAAGAGACCAGTGTTAATGCCCACACTGAGACAGGAGACCAGTGTTAATGTCCACACCGAGGCAGAGACCAGTGATAATGTCCACACTGAGATAGGAGACCAGTGATAATGTCCACACTGAGACAGAGACCAGTGATAATGTCCACACTGAGACAGAGACCAGTGATAATGTCCACACTGAGACAGAGACCAGTGATAATGTCCACACTGAGACAGAGACCAGTGATAATGTCCACACTGAGACAGAGACAAGTGTTAGTGTCCACACTGAGACAGAGACCAGTGTTAGTGTCCACACTGAGACAGAGACCAGTGTTAGTGTCCACACCGAGATAGGAGACCAGTGTTAATGTCCACACTGAGACAGAGACCAGTGTTAATGTCCACACTGAGACAGGAGACCAGTGTTAATGTCCACACCGAGGCAGAGACCAGTGTTAATGCCCACACTGAGACAGGAGACCAGTGTTAATGTCCACACCGAGGAAGAGACCAGTGTTAATGCCCACACTGAGACAGGAGACCAGTGTTAATGTCCACACCGAGGCAGAGACCAGTGATAATGTCCACACTGAGATAGGAGACCAGTGATAATGTCCACACTGAGACAGAGACCAGTGATAATGTCCACACTGAGACAGAGACCAGTGATAATGTCCACACTGAGACAGAGACAAGTGTTAGTGTCCACACTGAGACAGAGACCAGTGTTAGTGTCCACACTGAGACAGAGACCAGTGTTAGTGTCCACACCGAGATAGGAGACCAGTGTTAATGTCCACACTGAGACAGAGACCAGTGTTAGTGTCCACACTGAGATAGGAGACCAGTGTTAGTGTCCACACTGAGACAGAGACCAGTGTTAGTGTCCACACTGGGGCAGAGACCAGTGTTAGTGTCCACACCGAGATAGGAGACCAGTGTTAATGCCCACACTGAGACAGGAGACCAGTGTTAATGTCCACACTGAGACAGAGACCAGTGTTAGTGTCCACACCGAGATAGGAGACCAGTGTTAATGTCCACACTGAGACAGAGACCAGTGTTAATGTCCACACCGAGATAGGAGACCAGTGTTAGTGCCCACACTGAGACAGAGACCAGTGTTAGTGCCCACACTGAGACAGAGACCAGTGTTAATGTCCACACTGAGACAGGAGACCAGTGTTAATGTCCACACCGAGGCAGAGACCAGTGTTAATGTCCACACTGAGATAGGAGACCAGTGTTAATGTCCACACTGAGACAGAGACCAGTGTTAATGTCCACACTGGGGCAGAGACCAGTGTTAGTGTCCACACCGAGATAGGAGACCAGTGTTAATGTCCACACTGAGACAGAGACCAGTGTTAATGTCCACACCGAGGCAGAGACCAGTGTTAATGTCCACACCGAGACAGAGACCAGTGTTAATGTCCACACTGAGGCAGAGACCAGTGTTAGTGTCCACACTGAGACAAGAGCTCAGTGTTAGTGTCCCCACCCTAACCATGACTTCTGTATCTCGTCATACAACTTTGTTGCAAATGATTATAAATGTCTGAGTGTGAGACCACATTGCATGCTTTAATGGTTACATTAAAATGCAATTTTAAAAATTCATGTAAACATTTTGCACTTAAATGTAGCATGTACAATCTCATGTCCTGTAACTCCACAAGTAAATCAGCGTACCTAAAAAGACTTGCTGTCCTCCATGTGTGTAAATCCTTCATGTTGTCTTGCTTTTTTTTCACCTACTCAGCACATTTATCCTGTTGAAATCTCATCGTACCCAGCTCAGTGCTCTAAACGCAGGGATTGAGCGCTCCCTCGGGGTTCTGCTAAGGGCTCGTCTCGTTATCATGACTCAGGACTTGATTTATAAGTTGCAGAGATGAAGCGTCACTAGATCCTCTCTGCCCAGTACAGGACCCCGAGCCCTCAGGCGCAAAAGAACCCCCCGATTACAGAGTGGTTTAGCAATCATGACAGCATTGAATGTCGGCCTTGTCGGTCGACACACACATGGGAAACAGGTTACGTGTTATTTATATTTAACAAACAGGCCACACTGAGGAGCCATTCTGCTCGGCTTCCCATAGCCTGACTACAGCCTTCAGAAGAGTGGTGTCCGCTGTGTGAAATACAGCCTGCGTTTAAAGCAAACCTCACTCCCAACCAGTGAAATATAGAGAGGCTTGTCTGTATGGCTGTTTGATTTGGAAAGAGGACCTTCCCTGAGTTTATTTCCTCCTGTGTGTCGGCAACGAGATCTGAGTTGCCCAGCACACTGTATGTGTGCATGTTTGTCCATGGCCTGCTGTAGCTATAAATATCTAAACGGATCTCCTAATGGGAACAAATTTCCTGTGGGGCAGCTTCTAGCCAGGTGAGACACTGATCATGTGTCTTGTCACATTCTACAGCAGTGTATGAATCGGACAGGTGAAGATCTGTGACGGAAAAACCATCAAAGCTCCTCTTATCCTATAAAAGACCCCCAGCGTATAATATACCTCCTTTCGGTATAATTCAGAGTGCAATGAGTACCGATTTCACGTTTTGTTTTGAGTTAATGTTGTCTGCTTTTTGTTTACATTCCCACATGGTATTTTTTCTGTTCTAGTCCTGACTCCAACCCTGTCCTGCCATTAGTGTGTTTCCTGATCGTGTCCAGGTTTTCAGATGTGTCTTGTACCCATGTTACCTGTCCTTTGTTTCTGCCATTACTTCCTGCTTCTGT
Source organism: Pangasianodon hypophthalmus (assembly GCF_027358585.1). NCBI lineage: Eukaryota > Metazoa > Chordata > Actinopteri > Siluriformes > Pangasiidae > Pangasianodon > Pangasianodon hypophthalmus. The sequence goes on along the minus strand of NC_069721.1, from coordinate 23,719,752 downwards.
TTTCTGACCTTGACGATGATTCCTGGTTAGCCTCTAATAAATATCATGCTGCTTTTCTGCACTTTTATCCTGCCTCACTTTTATCCTGCACTTTACAACCAGGTGCTGTACACACACGCGCACACACACACATACAAACAAAAATCTTTCTCTCACCCTCAGGATCATCGATCGTCTGGATGGAGTGCGTCTGCTCTGGTCCTTGCTGAAGAACCCAAACCCTGCGGTCCAGGCCAGTGCTGCTTGGGCCATCTGTCCCTGTATAGAGAATGCAAAGGTACACAGTAATGTAAAGTGTGTTTTATTGTCATCCCACACAGTTCAAATATTATTTAAAATGTTATGCTAGTTGCATATTCAAAGGCGAAAAAAAAATCCCCATTTGAATACTCCACTTTTAGCCATCTAACACAAGTCTATCCAAACACATTTTCTTAATTTTTGTCTAAATGCCCTTGTATTGGTTGATGGGAGAAAATGGGCCTCAGTAAACGCATGTCTTTATTTGTATACATTCTTTTTGCAACAAAGCATGTGTCCTAAATGTAGTATTGCTTTTCTATGGCTAAATCTCAAGTATAACTCAAATATAACTCAAGTTTGCACAAATGCATGATTGTTCTGTTGGATTAGCGACATAAACGCGGTCTTGCAGGTCTAATCTGTATAAGATCTAAATATGCAGAAATTCTACATGGCCAGCTGTCATTTTTTTTCCCATCAGTACTGAGTATAAAAAAAAGTCCAGTTCACACTGAGAATAAAAAAAAACAGAGCTCAAAGATGGAGTCCTAACTGAGTTTGACAATGTTTTTCTGACATTTACAGCATCGATGTTTTAGGTGACTTGGGAAGTTTAGTGACAGGAGCAAGACAAATAAATGGAGACGTGGACGAAGCACACAGCAGCGCTTATTTCGAGAGAGACCCATGTGGCTTGAGTTAGCAGCTCCAGGGCAGGTTCAGGAGAATCGTGCTGGATGAACAGCATGGGGAGACCTGTGACTGCTGCAGAACACACACTCGGACGCATGCGTACACACGTACTACAAATCTGTAGTCATTATAACACACTGTTTCGTGATCAGGCCTTAACGAAAGCCACGTTTAATCTAAAAATAATCGTAACGCACAATTAACGTCTGTAATTTTACAGCCAGCATGCCAGGAGTCGAGCAGCTTGATTGCATCTGTCTGTTTTTCACTCACATATCACTTCCACTTTGTGTGAAGTTCTCCAGATTGTGCAGGTAGACAAGTCTTTTGTCTCTGTCTGTTTTTTTCCCTCTCTATTCTGTCTCAGTTTCTTTCACTTTTTTTCCTTTCCTCCTTTTGCTCTCTTGGCCTTTTACTCATCATTCCTTCATGATACACTTGATTTTTACAACGTGGAAATGTTGTACTCGTCTTTTTCTCTCGTTTTTATCGCACCTCCACCCCTCACACACACACACACACACACACACACTCGGTGCTGCGTGCTGTGTGTGCTGATGTGTGCTGGTTGGAGATGTTTTTGTGAGAGGGGATTTGAAAGGAATTCTCAGTGACCCGCCGCAGCTGGTGACTTTAACACGCTTCCTCCGTCTCTCCTTTACCGCTTGTTCTCTGTCTGCCTGGATTCATCAGTATTCCCATGGTGCCATTTCCTGCTCCTCTCCTGCTCCTCTCCTCTACTTTTCTCTGCTCTCTCTAGCCCAGATTCACCAAACGTCAGGCTCATCCTTTGGCATGACTTCTAACAAAGGCTGCCCAACCCCCGCCCCCCTTCTGCTGCTGCTGTCCTCACCTGCCCGCTCAACTCTTAGTGCAGTACAGGACGCTACACTGTTTAGGTGTGCTGTTATGAGCAGGATATAACCTGTGAGTTGAAGAGGACGCTGGTTCTTGCTGGTTCTTGCTGGTTCTGGCTGGACGCTGGTTCTTGGTGGTTCTGGCTGGACGCTGGTTCTTGGTGGTTCTTGCTGGTTCTAGCTGGAAGCTGGTTCTTGCTGGTTCTGGCTGGACGCTGGTTCTTGGTGGTTCTTGCTGGTTCTAGCTGGTTCTAGCTGGACGCTGGTTCTTGGTGGTTCTTGCTGGTTCTGGCTGGTTCTAGCTGGATGCTGGTTCTGGCTGGTTCTAGCTGGACGCTGGTTCTTGCTGGTTCTAGACTCAGTGTAAATAGGTTAGTTTATCCAGGGTTCTTGCACATGTCTGGAAATAAAAATACCCAAAGAAACTTTTGAAGAATGAATGCATCCCGAACACAGATGGTTGTCTCTGCACCTACAGACGTACAGATGGTTTTTCTGTATTTTTTTTTTTAATTTTGGCTTTTTTTTCCAGTTAAAGTTTAGAGATTTCCTGTATTTCTTATCATTTTTTTCTCTCAGTCTCCCTTGTTCTCTCCTTTTTCCTTTTTTCTTTCTTTTTCATTTGCTTTCTTTTCCTTTTCCTCCCTTTCCTTCCTGCCTGCCTTCTTTCCCTCATCTTATCTTTTCTTCTTTTCTTCATTATTTCCTTTGCTTTCCTTTCCCCTTTTCTTCTTCTTCCTCCCATTTCATTTCCTTTCTAACCCTTGTTCTCCCTCACCCTCCATCCTCCCTCTTTTCCTTTAACTTTCTTTTCACTTTCGTTTCGTTTCCTTTCCTTTTCCTTTTCCTTTCCTTTCCTTTCACTATTGCTCATAACTGAGTTGTATGAAAACGGCAGACTCGTTATTATATTTCTCTGGTATTTTTGAGGTGTCATGAAGCAGTGCTCACCTGCCAGCCAATCACAAACGAGTATTTTCCATGTTATGCAAAACTGACTGCAGTAACGGAGAGATTAGTCTCAGGTTAAATAGCAGTGTGTATAGATTCAAGCCCTCGCCTTTTATACGTTAATTCACACGGTGTTTGCATATTTATTCATTTATTTATAATAGAATCGTATGTATATTTACTTTACATGTACATTTATAGCGTTTGGCAGACGCCCTTGTGTTTCAGTGTCGCAGCATCCAGTACCCAGGCCGTAATTACACGTCTCTGTGCTGTCATTAAAGGTGTCTCACTGCTATTTTCTAATTACTGGAAACAGACTTATGCCATGTTGGTCTGCTGCATGTAACCGGCACCACAGAAAGGGCTGAGTGTCTGAACAGTAGCCATGGATGCTGACTGTGTCTGTGTGTGTGTCTGTGTGTGTGTCTGTGTGTGTGTCTGTGTGTATGTGTCTGTGTGTGTGTGTGTGTCTGTGTGTGTCTGTGTGTGTCTGTGTGTGTCTGTGTGTGTGTGTGTGTATGTGTCTGTGTGTGTCTGTGTGTGTGTGTGTGTGTCTGTGTGTGTCTGTGTGTGTCTGTGTGTGTGTGTGTCTGTGTGTATGTCTGTGTGTATGTCTGTGTGTGTGTGTGTGTGTGTCTGTGTGTGTGTGTCTGTGTGTGTGTCTGTGTGTGTCTGTCTGTGTGTGTGTGTGTGTGTGTGTGTCTGTGTGTGTGTCTGTGTGTCTGTGTGTGTGTCTGTGTGTGTGTCTGTGTGTGTCTGTGTGTGTGTGTGTGTGTCTGTGTGTGTGTCTGTGTGTGTCTGTGTGTGTGTGTCTGTGTGTGTGTGTCTGTGTGTGTGTCTGTGTGTATGTGTCTGTGTGTGTCTGTGTGTGTGTGTGTGTGTGTGTGTCTGTGTGTGTCTGTGTGTGTCTGTGTGTGTGTGTGTCTGTGTGTATGTCTGTGTGTATGTCTGTGTGTGTGTGTGTGTGTGTGTGTGTCTGTGTGTGTGTGTCTGTGTGTATGTCTGTGTGTGTCTGTCTGTGTGTGTGTGTGTGTGTGTGTGTGTGTCTGTGTGTGTGTCTGTGTGTCTGTGTGTGTGTCTGTGTGTGTGTCTGTGTGTGTCTGTGTGTGTGTGTCTGTGTGTGTGTCTGTGTGTGTGTGTCTGTGTGTGTGTCTGTCTGTGTGTCTGTGTGTCTGTGTGTGTGTCTGTGTGTGTGTCTGTGTGTGTCTGTGTGTGTGTGTCTGTGTGTGTGTCTGTGTGTGTGTGTCTGTGTGTGTGTCTGTCTGTGTCTGTCTGTCTGTGTGTGTCTGTGTGTGTGTCTGTGTGTGTGTGTGTGTGTGCGTGTGTGTGTGTGTGTGTGTCTGTGTGTGTGTGTCTGTGTGTATGTCTGTGTGTGTCTGTGTGTGTGTGTGTCTGTGTGTGTGTGTCTGTGTGTGTGTGTGTGTGTCTGTGTGTGTCTGTGTGTGTCTGTGTGTCTGTGTGTATGTCTGTGTGTATGTCTGTGTATGTCTGTATGTGTGTGTCTGTGTGTGTGTCTGTGTGTGTGTGTGTGTGTCTGTGTGTGTGTGTCTGTGTGTGTGTGTGTGTGTGTCTGTGTGTGTCTGTGTGTGTGTCTGTGTGTATGTCTGTGTGTATGTCTGTATGTGTGTGTCTGTGTGTGTCTGTGTCTGTGTGTGTGTGTGTCTGTGTGTGTGTGTGTGTGTGTGTGTGTGTGTGTGCCCACTCTTCCGCTGTGGTTGTCCTCATGCCTTCAGTATAAGCTGCTGTGTGTCTCAGAGTGGCAGTCTCCTTATTTGCAGTTTTTACTTACAGACCAGATACAGCACACTTGTTTTTTCTAAACTATTTACTTAAACAGAAATCATAGTGCGTTTTATTTCTAATGTACTGAGGAGAAACGTGAAAAATAATATTTTTAACTCATGTATACATGCATGGTGAAGTTTGATGATGTATAGAGGCTTATAAAAGATTTCATTTTTTTTTTATTTAAAAAATTTTTTGTATAAATTGCTGAATCATACACCAAAAAAAATTTGTTAACTTGTCGCGGGTCACTTTTTTTTTTTTTTTTTTTTTTTTTGTGTATTTCGCAACTGAAAAAAAAAACTTTTTATTTGCTGAAACCTTTTACTTTTATGTTTTTTGTTTAATTTGGGCAAAAAAAAAAAAAATGTTTTTTAGAATAAATTTTTTTTCAATGTACACAATATGATCATGAAATAATGATGTAAAAGAAGATTATTTTTGATTTTTGGTTGTGATTAACACAAACTCCAGTCTTGCTTGCTCTCACACACACACACACACACACACACACACACACACACACACACAGGTGTTTTGTATGCTGATCTATTTTGTTTGTATGTAATAGGAAGCTTTTAATCTTGTTTGTAATTGTGGTTTGCGCTGTGCGTGTGTGTGCGCGCGCGTGTGTGCGTGTGCGTGTGTGCGCGCGTGTGTATGTGTTTCAGGATGCCGGGGAAATGGTGCGTTCCTTCGTGGGCGGCTTGGAGCTGATTGTTAATCTGCTGAAATCTCCGAATGCAGAGGTGCTGGCCAGCGTGTGCGCAGCCATATCCAAAATCGCCAAAGATGAGGAGAACCTGGCTGTCATCACTGACCACGGAGTCGTGCCCATGCTCTCCAACCTCACCAACACTGTGAGCTTTAACACACCACTCACACTCCTGTATAAGGAATAAAACACTCGGTGTAAAGGGGATTTAATTCATCTTCGATGGAGCGGTGTGAGGAAGTGGAGTTACTGTTTATTTTCATACCCCGTTGTGTTTCATTCCTCTTGGGTGGATGTTTTTTGGGTTCTTGGATTCACATGGAATTATCACTGTAACCAGCAGATGAACTGATTAGAGTTTGGAATTGATCCAAACAGGGTCAAGGTCACAGCAAGGTCAAATGTGTGAAATAGATTTTCTTCAATAGCTTCTTCTCTATTTGAAGTATATTTAAAGGTATATGAGGCATGCACATTAGTAAAAAGAAGGACTAGGTTTGCTGGAAGTGCAGGCATCGCTGTCACATTCTACTTGTTTATTAATTAAAGAGTGCCAAGCCATACTTTTTATCCATTTATAGTTACATTTAATGTTATGGAACGTCCACAAAATAAATGAGTTCTTGTTCTCACTTACATTATAGCAGCTATAAACGCTCATCAGTGTCTCTCATTTTTTTTCTCTCTTGACATTAATAAGATTTTAAAAATGCAGCTTGTCACGTTACTGAAAAACCGCAAAGCGTAAACTCCTGTGTCCTGAATTCCCATGTCTGAAAACTTGCTGACGCTGGAGACTCCTTCCGTTAACCTGTTAAATAAACATCTCCTTACAAAAAGCATATCATCAGTCATCAATCAGACGTCTTTGTTATTAGTTTCTTATTAGTCTTAGATTATGTGGAAATGTCCACTATGCAAGTTGTTACTATAGAAACGATAATATATTAATGTAAAAGTGCATTAATTTAGGCTCGCAGCTTCACTACTGTCAGAGCTGCTGTTATAGAAGATTAATCAACAACATTTGACCAATCAGAATTCAGAGTTCAACAGCGCTGTTGTATAAACTCATATAAAACCTTATAGACCTTTGTTCTGATTTATTATCGAGTTATTGTATGAGTTCTGATAAGCTCTAATGGGACACGTGGTGGTGTTTTTGCTTCCGGCTGCAGACGGATGATAAGTTGCGGAGGTATCTGTCTGAGGCCATCGCTCGCTGCTGCATGTGGGGTTCGAACCGCGCGGCGTTCGGCGAGGCCGGAGCCGTCGCTCCTCTAGTGCGCTACCTGTGCTCTAAAGACCCCGAGGTGCACCAGGCCACGGCTCAGGCCCTCTTCCAGCTCTCCCGAGACCCAGACAACTGCATCACCATGCACCAGAGTGGCGTCGTCAAGGTACAACACCTCACACACCTTACACACACATTTTATTTACTCCTGGAGGATCAAACACAATTATTTAGTCCTAATTAAGCTTTAATATGTTTTTTCCTCAAAAGCCAGTGCATCATTGACATGCAGTCACAATGCGGCTGTTGTTTTTTTTTTTTTTTTTTAAAGAGTGACATCACACAGTAGTTTTTTTTGAAACCTAAAATGTGAACTGAAACACATTACCAATAAACGATCCATTTAACCAGCATTCATTATCTTTTACATTACTTTTATATTATGTTAATTATTGTACTTTTCTTCTTGTATGAGGTGCTAAAGTTTTACAATTATGAATATTATTAATAATTAGGTCACAGCTTGTTAGTGAGAGAACATAATGAGATTTTCACGATATTTCCTATTTATGATTAGTGAAATTGTGAATCATTATTATTCTGTTTTGGCTTTTCAGTTATGTGAAACTATTTTTTAGATTTTAGAATAAAATATTTTTTTCAGAAGCTATGATTAATGAAACATCAGTGTAGTTTCTTCAGATATTTCACCTCACCATTTACGAACATAACAGCTGAAAAGTAGAAATGTGTATATTTAGTATTTTACCACATCATTTCTAGACATATTTTGTTTTCATAATAAATTTTTGACATAAATTCTTGAATCAGAAATGAATGCACTCGTTCTAACGTTATCGTTTCTATAGCAAGAGCTCATTCACAGGGACTTGTACGGTGGACGCTCCACATAATAAACGGATTAAAAAAGTGTGTTATTTATCAAAAAAAATGTCCAGTGTCACAAAAGGTCTAATTTGCCTTCTTGTTTAGTATTACACACTTCTTGTGTTGTTGATTATTATTATTCTGTAGTGGCAGTTTTTTTTTATTTATTTAAACTCATTTCTGACTTTGTGTTCATTTCCGTGTACAAGGTTTGCAGCATGTTCCACGTTACTGAAGTGTAGCTGCTGTGTGACATTTAGACTTCCCTACACACACACACACACACACACACATACACACACATGTTATTTCCAACCTGGGCCTCTCTGGAGAACTGTCCCAGCCCCCCCTTCTTCTTCTTCTTCTTCTTCTTTTTTTTAAGTGACGTGTGAAAACATCACTAATAAATTTTGAAAGGCTGCAAACTGTTTTCAGAGGCCTTGTGGAGCGGCGAGGGCAGACAGAACAAGGCCTCGTTTTCTTTCTCGTGCAGCGGAAGCGCGAGCGCGTTTTCTAACCGTCATGGGAATTGGCCTGAGCAAACAGCAGTGTGTGTGTGCTGAGTGCCGCTTTTCCCGGCCAGTCCCACCGCTCCCGGGATGCCAGGGCAGAAGTGCACGCAAATGCTGTTGTCCAGGGAACAGTTGCTAAGCGAGCGCCTGGAGCGGGACAGGGTGGAATGGCAGCGTGGTGTGTCTCTGGATCTCAGAAGGCTGTAGGAGCGTGAGGCAGCAAGACGCTTAACCTCTGAGTGACAGCTATTTGAAGTGGCTGCTATGTCTAGATGCCATATAATATTAATACGAGTCCTCCAGTAACAAGCACAAGGCTGTAAACCGTGTAATATTCTGTACGTCATGTAGGAACATGCAGAAAGTTTATAAGCGCTGCTGGGCAAAAACCTGGCACAAAGAAAAGCTGGAGAATTTGTATGCCAGAGTGTGTAAATGTAAGACTGAAAGCTTTGTAGAAAACACTGCTGTGTGTTATAATAATTAGTCAGTAACACATGCATGAATCTCTGAGACGTGCCACTTACATCAGTGATATCATGTCAGTGATCGGTGGTGGAATATTTTCATCATCAATTTATTTGACCATTTTGAGCAGCACTTTATATTACAGAAGTTATATTTAGCAATAAATACCGATTTCTTATTTGATATTAAAGATTATAAGTAAATATTCTGGAACTGTTACTTTAGTAAGTATTTAAGTAAAACAAATCAATTAGTCATTTTAATTTTTACTCTTATTTATTTATTTACATTTTTTTTTAGGAGAAACTGTACCTCAGCATCTCTGATTACTTAACATTATGGTACTTTTTAAAAATATTTCACCTGACCATTTAAAAATGGGGAAATTAGTGTTTTACCGCATACACTCTGTAGGCTTTTAAAAGAGGTAGTGTAATTAATAATATGAAAGAACAGACATTTTATTCCTAAATATGTCATTTTGCAGTGTTATTAGAACTTGTTTGGAATTACACACATTTACATATTATTATTACTATTATTATTATTATTATTATTATTATTAGTACTACCCTATTTGTCTGTAATGATTTACAGTTACAGGATACAATGGGAGCATAGAGCTGAGCAGCTGAGGGTTAAATCCCTGGGATTTGAGCCCAGAATCTTCAATCACAATCTTCTGAACCCTAACCACTGCTCTACCACTGCCCCAAACCATTCAAACTACTATAAATAAATGGAAAAACAGTATAGTGTAAGTATAGTGCAAGGAAGTGTTAACCAATACGCAGAGCAGTGCAGAAGTGAATAAATAAACATGTTGGATTGTGTAGCTATGCATTATATACTGTAGGGTCACTGGGTGCTTCTGTGTGTGTAGAAATGACAAGCGTGAGTGAGGTTTATTCTTAGATGCCCTAAGCTGAGACATGTTGCAGTGTGAGAAACACTGATGCAGTTGTGTTAATGTCTTCTAAACAGATATAAAAACCTTTTTTATTTTATTTTTTATTTTTTGCTAGAAGGTTTGGTTTCACAGAGCATCTGGTTGAGACTGGAGGTGTGCATCAGGACTAGGATCTCATGAGACGCAAGTTGGTTTTTACTTTGCAGGCGTGAGCAAGCCGTCATATATGAAGCTCACTGGACAAACAAAGGCCACGTGTTAACGTGAACGTGTGGCGCTGTGTGATGAATTTACAGCATGAATAGTAACAGCCTGGTCAGGGATCGTAGTGGTTTAAATTCGGCTTGGGGAACTCTGGACTTGTAGGATGAAGCCCCACACTGGACAGATGAAGCCCCTAGCTAGACAGATGAAGCCCCTAGCTAGACAGATGAAGCCCCTAGCTAGACAGATGAAGTGGATGGAATAATCCCCAGGCCAGACGATGGAAGCCCAAGATTGGTCAGGAGAAGGTCCAGACAGGACAAAGGGTTATAGAGGTTTTTGACTGCAGTGTTTTTGACATCTTGGTTTTGATTCCAGGCTGTAAACTTGTAATGAAACCATGTTCTGATTTTAGTTTTTAGAAAACACTGCTTCCAGGAAGCTCCATGTACTCTACACACAGAAGCTCCTTTAGTGTGTAAAAACTGAAAAGAAGAATATTTGAAAGAGACATATATATATATGTATGTATATGTATACTGTATTTGCATGAATGTGTGGCGCTGTGTGATGCATTTACAGCATCCTTAGTAACTGCCTGGTCAGGGTCACGGTGTTTTAAAATGAGGCTACTAATTTGTTTACATTTTGGAAAACAAAACCTACTGAATTAAAAAAAAAAAAGAAAATTAAAAACAGAACTGCACACATCTCTAGTTGAAACCAGTTATGAACTGTTGTGATGTAGCTGAGGTTGAGAAACTGTCAGATCTAGACTCTGCTGACATTTCTAATTCTGAGGGGGTTTTTTTTCCAGTGTTTCTGCGGGTAGAGTGGTAGGGTTCATATTTGATTTTAAAAATAGGCCATGTCACTTTGGATTTAAATCCGACTACAGATACAGTGTCGTTGTGTTACACTGTCTAGTAGCAGATGTGTAACTTCACCCGCATTCAGCATTTCCACTGTTAAATATTTTCACATGAGAAAAGTGTTTGCAAACACAGAGTGGTAAAACGCTTCCCCAATAGGAACAGGCGGATAAATTATGAACGCGGTCGCAACGTTGCAGCCAAGTCGTTTTTTCCCATGTTCTTTTTGTTTTAATGGCGAGCACCAGGCTGATGTGCTGCTGTGGTTTAGCACGGCCCGTAATTAGAGACCGGGCTCAACGTCGGCCGTTCCAAAGGAGTAAAGTCCAATTTGCAAAAGTCATTACGCTCAGTTTATTTATTTATTTAATTTTCTGTGTATTTATCCGTGCATTTATTCACATGCAAGGTCACATTTAATGCATGTATTGCATTTATGCACATACAGTAGATTTTGCACCATAATTGCACCTTTATTAACAATTACACTTATTACACTCACTCATTTTCTCTCTATAGAACACACACACACACACACACACACATTCAGTTCCATTTGTCTTCACCTCCAGTATACCTGACTCGCCCCGAGGACACATAACCGAGAGCAGGAGGGAGGGCAAGTCCACTTGGCTGCATTTTACACGTGATATATGTTTTAGTGTGGCAGAAAACGTGTTAAAACAATATTTCCAAACGTTGTAAATGGGTTTGGAGAGCGTTTATCAGGGAACGATGTCTGCGCTCCAGTCTAATTTATGAAGGGGTGTAAAACTCAAGACTGCCTCCTGATATTATTGTAGCCGTATTTCAAATCTCGGAGCTTTCGCTAAGAACATGTAGCAGCTTAAAGTCATAATGATCGCTCTCTCTCTCTCTCTCTCTCTCTCTTTCTTTTTGTGTGTCTCTATCTCTCTCTCTCTGTCTGCATGCTGTGTCCTCTCTGAGACTTGTGTTCAGACACTAACTTTCTTGCTGGCTGGTGTTAATGGTGTAGAACCCAGTCCCCTACGCTCAAGCAAAGGAAATTAAGCATTGAGAAGAAAGTATTTTACCCTGGAAAAGCCATTACAGACCAGTCTGAGCTTTGCTCCTGTCCTCACTGGCTTTACAAGCAACAAATACGGTCCTCGTACAACATTTTGTACACTATTTATTCCAACCAAGAAAGGAACTTGTAATATTTATTAGAATATTTCATAAAAATATGAAAGGACATTGAGCGATCGTATTATAGCGCCCAGTATTATATTTTTATGAGCGTCTGTATGTTCAAAAGCAGACTGTTGGTTCTTTTTTGTAAAAGCGTTTTATTTGTGCTCGGTGCTTTTTCTGCTGATTAAAACGATTTTTCAGAACTATGGTCAATACTGAAGGCGCACGTTGTACATTGCTTTTCTTACAACAAAGCACACAGTATAATGGTTAGGAGAGCTAGAAGTAATATGGATAGGACAATACCCAGGAAGTCCCACCAGACAGAGGAAGCCCTAGACCAGACAGTTTAAGCCCCAAGTCAGATGGACAGGCTACATGAAGGAAGCCCATGCCTGGACAAATGAATGTCCAGGTTGGATGAAGCAAGCAATGGAACATATAGAGGAAGCCCTGTGCTGGACAGAAGACGCCTCAGGTAAAGACAAGAAGCCTTGGAACAGAGTTCAAGTCCCATGCTGGACAGACAGATTAAGCCCCGGGCTGGACAGAGGACGCTCCAGGTCATTCAGATGAAGCCCCAGACCAGACAGAGAAAAACCCAGGCTGAACCTTGGGCCAGACAGAGGAAGCGCTGGACCGGATGGTTTATGCCTCAAGTTGGATGGACGGCTTAAACCATGGAGGGAGGAAGTCCCAGGCCAGAGAGAAGAAACTTTGGGCCAGGGTGGAGGAAGGCCAAAGGATTAAGCCCTAGGTTGGAAAGATATAACTCCAGGTACATGGAGTACATGGAGTTGTACTAAGCCCCGGGTTGGATGGAGGAAGCCTTAGGCCTAATGAAAGCCCCTGGTTGGACAGGTGAAGCCCCAGACCGGCAGAGGAAGCCTTGGGTTGGATGGGGGAAGCTCTGGGCTTGTCTGAGGAAGCTCCAGGCAGGCCAGAGTGTCAAAGATATTTTTGACATCTTTATAAACTGTAAACTTGGAACTACATTTTAAAACCACATTCAGATTTTAGTTTTTAAAAAAAACCCTGCATTCTAAAAGCTCTGTGTACTCTACACTCTGAAGCTCTTTTAGTTTGTTAAAGCTGGAATGAAAAACATTTGAATGAAATTCTCATATTTTTAATGAAGTAATTGGACTCTCTCAGTTTCATTCAGATGCAACACACAAAAAAAATCCTTCTTCTTCTCCTTCTTCTCCTTCTTCTCCTTCTTCTTCTTCTTCTTCTTCTCCTTCTTCTTCTTCTCCTTCTTCTTCGTCTTCTTAACTGCCTGTTGCTACTGCGGTGCTGCAGATTATTTGCTAAAGCCATAAATCCTCAGAGACAGCTTCACTCAGTGTTCTCTTGAATAGAACCAAAGGGTTTTTTTTTTTTGTGAATTGAATGGAAGTAAATTACACAATGCAGATGGTAATGCTCAGGCATTTTCATGTGAGGGGATTTCAGCAGTGTCGGTTGCCAGATCCTGTGTTCTGCTGTGTATTTTGTGGTGGTTTGAAAGAATAAATGAGAAAAAGATTGCAGAGGCCCGGCGCTGCCATGCGAACTTCTGAACACTGATGCTACTTCTGTTTTTCTGAGCCTGTTTGTTTTCACTGTCGTGTTCATGCTGAGAACTCGAAACAGGCTTTGGCTATGAGAAAGCGAGAGAGATGGCTAGACACACAGGGCCGATGTAAAGCATGTTTCAGGTTCTGTGCTGTTTCTCTTAGTCATGCTGAGTGGAGAGCAGGTTCAGGCTGTTGGGTTATGAAGAACAGATGACACACTAGAACACACTCGGGCTGTTCACTATCCTCTCTCACTCACACTGAGACGAATGAGGAATGTGGACCTTCTCAGGTGTGTCCACGTGTATACCATTTTACAGGAGAATGTCTACACGTTTAGAAAAAAAGAAGGGTTCCTCAGTGATTCTTTGGATGTGTAATGGTTCTGGATCTCCAAGTGGTTCTATTTATTTATGTATTTATGTATTTATTTATTTATTTATTTACGAAAATAGAAACACACAGATGTATGGTTCTACACAGGATTCCACTAGAAGGATTTTTTTTTTCCAAAGAGTGTAGATATTGGCTTTACTTTGCATTTTCCCCTCGTTTCTCCCCAATGTGGTCTCCATCAGTTGACATACAGCAGTTGCCATCTAAATATTGTTTTTATCTAGCTAGTTTTGTAGCTAGCTGTTTATGTAGCTAAAAACCCAGAGGTCATCTCCATATTGTTTTTGTCTATTTATGTGTGTAGCTAGCTAATTTTGTAACACACCTAGCGATAATAAGTAGTGCATCTAAGTGCTGGTTTTGTTTAATTAGTCATCCAGCTGATGTATTAAATGTATTAATTGTTTAATGATGTATTAAACAACGCTAGTTTTTATCCCCAATTTGGTCACCTGCCAAATCCCACCCACCAGCCAGCTATAACACACTCTGAGGAAAGCGCTGTCTGCCCTCTTCCACTTACGTAAGCTCACAAACGCCCACAATTTACTAGTGTCACTGTGATTGACAGGGGAGAGAGAGTATGCCCCTCCCACTCAGAGAGCATCATTATGGTATTATTTTTTTATATTTTTTATTATGGCATTATTTTTTGGTGCACAAAGTTCCCCAAGTTCCTGAAAAACTCCTAGATTCCTGAAAAGGTTCTTAGTGGAAAGTGACCTAAAGTTCCTGGGTTCCAGAAAACATTGTTAGGTTCATGAAAAAGTTCCTGCAAAGAAAATGCGAAAATTCCTGCAAAGATTCCTTTGTTACTTAAAAGGTTTCTGAAAAGGTTCTTGGAGTGGAAACACACCTAAAGATTCTGAGTTCTTGAAAAAAATGAATGCACCTAGGTTTCTGAAAAGGTTCTTGTAGTGAAAACATATAAAGAGTGTAGGCTGTGTAGCCGGGGCTAGAGTCCTGAAGGGAGTTAAAAATAGCAGAGTTGCGTTGAAGGGAGCAGTAAAAGAAGAGTGGAAAGGAGAGGGGAGATGGAGAGAAGGAGACGCAGAGGGGAGGTATGGAGAGGGGGGTGAAGAATGGAGAAGAGGGGGTGGAGTGTAAGGGTGTTGACTGCAGGCTTGTGCAGAGTGATGAGGGCTCAAGTATGGGAAGTTGCCCTAATGGCTCTCAGGTGTACCCCAGCTTTAGGCTTTAGAGCCATTTAAGCCCCTCTCCCCAGGAAACAGCAGCGTACCACCCTAGCACTTAACACCATGACACCTCCATGCGTGACAGAGCGTGTGTGAGGGTGTGTACACATGTTCGCACAGGGCTTGGGAAAACGTGTCTGCCATGTTACGCAGAGGTCAGCATCCTTCAGCCGGCTTTAACAAACATGAGACGGAGGAGATAAAGGAAATAAAATCAGATGAGGTGTTGTGTTTGTGTTGTATAAGTCATGTGCTCTGGAGAGGCGCAGAGCGACCCAGCGAGGGAGCCCCTGTTTGGCTCTGGCTGAATAACATGCTCTGAACGCTGGCACGCAGGCACTGGCATCCTCCAGCCGCTCACAAAAGAAGCCTGTCTAAGCTGGCCGGCACATCTCTGCAGCCTCGTGTGTTCACGTCTGATTGCCTCTCTGACATGCTCTCGATGCTATTTTACACTCGATCTGGAAATGACTCCAGCTGAAACTGTAAACCAGTCCACAATGCTTCGGAGCAGACACAAAGAAGCTGGCAGTAGCATTTCTAAATAAAGCAGCCCAAAAAAGTTCCCGACTCAAGTCTATTATTTTCTCTTGATTAAATCCAGGAATCTGGTTCGGGCTCACAAGATAGAAGATTTGCCTTCCTCTCTTGTGTTTTCCTTTCACTATTTGTCTTTGAGCAGGGAATTCTGGGAATGTCTCGCCTCTCTCTGCCTTGGCACCGTGTCGACCGCATAAATGCGTGCAGCAGCCCGACGAATGTGTGTCTAACACGGAAGGAGTCAGAGTTCAACCCCGAGTCTCGCCCTCACACACATGACGTGAATACAAAGATAACACAGAGCACAGAAGCTCTCAATTACATACACAGAAACACATGGAGTTTCTGAATCCCTGCTGAATCCGCACAGAATCAACCAGTTAGCTGTTAAATGACTGATTTAATGAAGTCAGGCCTCCTGATACGGCTGTTTCAGTTCTATCCAGTTTTATTTGCATAGTGTGTTTTATAATAGACATTTTTACAGAAAGCCAGTTATAGAACAACTGTGTGAAAGTGATATATTTGTTGATACGCAGATTAAAGAGAAATGATGATTTGATAGCACACACTAAATCCCCTCAAGGGCAGAACACACAGGGTGTAGTGTTATACCCACACTTTGATTCAGGTAAAAATGACAAGTTCGGTGCCTTGCTCAAGGGTCTCACCTCAGTCGTGGCATTGAGGGTGGGAGCGAGCGCTGGTCATTCACTCCCCCCACCTACAATCCCTGCCGGACCTGAGACTCGAACTCACAACCTTCAGGTTCACCTTCGGGTTGCAAGGCCGACTCTCTATCCATTAGGCCACGACTGGATGTATGGGATTGTATGGGATTGTATGGGATTGGATAGGTTGGATGGATGGATTGACGGATAGATAGGATGAATGGATATATAGGATAGGACAGTATGAATGGTGGGATGGATTGATCGATGGTGGCATGGATTGCACAGATGGCATGAATGGATGAACTATTAGGGTGGATGACTGCATGGATGGCATGGATTGGATGGATGGATTGTTGGGATGGATAGGATGGATTGTTGGGATGGATGGATGGATGGATAGGATAGGATGATTGGTAGGATGGTTGGGATTTGATAAGATGGATGAGCAAAATGGGATGGAAATGGGATGAATGGATAGATATGATTCAGTAGGATGGATGGGATTGATGGATAGGCTAGGATCGATGAATGGTAGGATGGAAAGTTTGGATGGAATGGGTTGATTGGAGGGATCAGTGGGATGGATGGATGGATCAGTGGGATAGATCAATTGATGGAGGGATTTATAGGATGAATGGATTGATGAATGGATTGAAAGGATGGATGGGATGGAAGGATGGACTTTACTGATCCCTAAAGGGAAATACAGATAATAAAAGCACTTAATTTCACACATATATTGACACATACACAGTTTCTGGATCAGAAGCACACCTACAGCTCCCTGAGTTTCTGAAAAATTTCTTGTGTTCCTTAAGAAGTTCTGGCAGTGCAAGTGTGCAGAAGAGTACCTGGGTTCCTAACAAAACATTCTGATGTTCTCCCCAGGTCTTAAATTCCTGAAAAAGTTCCTGGGTTCTTTAGGAAAAATTTCTTGCACTTTCTCCATGCTGTTTAAAAAGCTGGGGAAAAAATAGTTCCTGAAAAGGTTCCTGCACTGGAAATGCACCTAAGGTCATTGAGCTTTGGAAAAAAGTCATTAGAGTCATGAAAAGGTCAAGAAGAATGAAAAGAAAGAGTTTGGATTTCACCACAATCTGCTGCCTGCCACTGGACCTGCATAGAGGATGACATTTAAAAGGTTTGTGGTGCCAGTGTTGCTTTTTTCAGTAAATTGTGTTTATTTAGATCCATGAGCACGGCTGTCCTCACCGCGCATGCAAATAAGAACGAAAGACAAGTATATTATACCGTGCCATGTTGTGTAGCCACAGTGTGGCATTGGCACCCACTCGTCTCCTTTAACATTCACATCATCTGACAGTATAATAAGTAAGCGTTTCTGCACAGTAAAAAGCAAAAGCTTTTAATGTGTTATTTTACGTAGCCAGACTGTTCCGGAAAGTGGTCTCTTTTGGAGTTTAGCGGGCCGGGTGTGGAGAGGAGCGATCAAACGCAAACGGCTCATAACCGTGCCAAAATGGAAGGATCCGATTTGACTCGTGCTCTTCAGGAGACACAGAGCCAGGGACGGTTTTTTTTAAACGCCGGACATTAATGCAGCCGCTGGACGGAAATAGACTACATTACAATGTGTAGTTGGTGTATTCTCAACATCACGCATGTACACACATCACGACACTCACATAGCTACTGCTAGCCACCGCTTTCCCCTTTTATATTTTATAGCTTTTAAAGGATGGCTATTTTTTATAGCTATAAATTATACATTATTACACACAAGTACCAAAAAAAGGTCAGAGGTTTGAGAAATATTTATATACATTCAATGAGCGTGTAATGTGCTTGTTTAGAATATATTTACACACTTATAGTATGTGCATAGAACACATTTTCACACACACACACAGCCAGGGAGAAGCTGCAGTGTACTTCAGTAATAATTGTAGATTATTGGACAAAAATTTTTCCCAAAACTTTATCATATTCCTATAACAGCACATCCCAAAGAGTGTTTTTTCTCTTCTCTGTCCTGAAGATGTCTGAAAACCTGAAGTTACAGCTTTACCTCTGACTGTTACTGGAGACTCCTTCCGTAGATGTTGAATAAGCACCTTACAGAAAAGTTCTTGACATCAATAATTATGCATTTTTTAATCCGTTTATGTGCAGGGTCCACTGTACAAGTCCCTGTGAATGAGCTGTTACTATAGAAACGATAGCGTATTAGAACGAGTGCTTTAATATAATCCTGTGATTTGCAGCTGCACTACTTTCAGATCCGCTGTTATAGAAAATTAATCAACACTGTCTGACCAATCACAATCCAGACCTCAGCAGCACTGTGGTGTAAATCTTAATACAGAAACCTAGGACTATAGTGTAGTGCTGCGTATCTGATGTGTGCTGAGAGGAATCAGCGGTTGTGGTTTTGACGTGTCGGTTTGTGTCACAGCTCCTGCTCGGCATGATGGGATCTACAGACGAGACGCTGCAGGAGGCGGCGGCCAGCTGTGTGGCGAACATCCGCCACCTGGCGCTGGCCAATGAGAAGGCCAGGTACGGGTAATAAACACCTACACGAACACCTGCGTCTGTTCCTGCCGAGACGCTACAGCGTGACTTGTGAATGTATAAATCCAAATGAAATGTGAAAATATAAAGCTTTAAATGTCTCCTCGTTAGAGTGAATAAATAAAAATTACCACTGTTCTGCAGTTTGTGATCATATCAAAGATTCAGTTCTTTCTTTAATCTGAAATAACACACACACACACACACACACCAGGAATTGATGGATATGCCTCAGAACAAGGAACACCTCTGCTCATGTTGTTCTTGTGTACACATGACAGGACGTGCCACTGTGTCGTAAAAAAAAACCCAGCACATCTGTGTGACATCAGTGGACATCCAGATGGTTTGAGTCACATATTTACAAACATATGCATTACATTGTGTCTAAGTGGAAATATTGTGTACCTTTTGTGTGTGTGTGTGTGTGTGTGTGTGTGTGTACCTCTACTTTTAGGTTTGTCTACTAACGTTCATTCCTCATACACACTGGCTTTCTGTTTCTCTCTGTGGCTGCCTCTCTTTCTCTCTCTCTCTCTCTCTCTCTCTCTCTCTCTCTGTTTCCCTGTGTCTGTCTTTGTCTGTCTCTTTGTTTCTGTCTTTTGCCATCTCTCTCTTTGACTCTCTCTGTCCTCCTCTCTTTTTCTCTGTCTCTCTCTCTTTTGCTCTGCTTCTCACTCTGTCTCTCTCTCTCTATGTCTTGGTTCAATTTAATTCAACTGTCTCTCTCTCTCTCTCTCTCTCTCTCTCTCTCTCTGTGTGTGTGTGTGTGTGTCTGTGTCTTGGTTCACATGCCTTATTCACACAGGGTGAGACATATAAGCAGCTCGAACAGCACATAAACACACTGTTGCTTGTGCTGTTGTGCTTGCTGGGTGTGTTATGGAGATGCTCTTGTTCATTTTTAAACGCTGCTCATAAATTCATTCACCATTGTTTTGCATGAGGACAATTTCCTTTAGAGAAACACAGCAGCGCAACCCAAAAACCAGTAAGTGTGGCCTTAACCGTGATGAGACAACCAGATGAGCATGTTACAGTATTACACGGTGTCATTAGTTGAGAGCATCTCCACATTAGCTGTGCTCCTTTCTCCACACAAAATAGAAAACTCCATCCGAATGATCCTATTTTACACTGCGACTTTATATCGCGTGTCCAGAGTGTCCCAGCTTTCCCAGAACATAATGTAATAAACATAACGAGTGTACAATAACTACAAACCCCAAATGGAAACTGTGATGAATGGACTCGGATATCTCTACTAAAAATAATGCTACAACATGTAGCCATCATTATGTACACATACCACACAGGTCAACTTAATAAATGTGCAGGTCCTGACGGGAGTTCTTTAATGTATTGGCACCCCTCTAGTCTGTCCATCAGTACAACAGGATCTTCATAAGAACACCCCTGAGCACATATAATTTGGATGGTGGCTCGTTCTTAGTAGAGTATTTAATACTGTTTTAATGGATTGCATGTTATTGCAAACACTTATTTTTCATGCACAGCGTATGTTAACAGTATAGACAACTTACCGACTTTGTCACTAGATTTGGTGACTTTTTAGACCTCTATACAGCTTTATTTCACTTCTAGCAACAGATCAGGTGACTTTTTGAGCAGATATTAGCAGCTGTCCTGTACCTGATACAGCTCTACAGCTCATATCACAGCTGCTGGTTATAACAGTTGAGAGAGCAGGATCACTCGACTCACCATCACTGTGTAAAGCCAACAAGCAATCACTGATCACCACTGTTCCCAACAACCACTGATCACCATTGTTCCCAACAACCACTGATCACCATTGTCCTTAACAACCAATCACTGATCACCACTGTTCCCAACAACCACTGATCACCATTGTCCTTAACAACCAATCACTGATCACCACTGTTCCCAACAACCACTGATCACCATTGTCCTTAACAACCAATCACTGATCACCACTGTATCCAAAAACCACTGATCACCATTGTCCTTAACAACCAATCACTGATCACCATTGTTCCCAACAACCAATCACTGATCACCATTGTTCCCAACAACCACTGATCACCATTGTCCTTAACAACCAATCACTGATCACCATTGTTCAACAACCACTGATCACCATTGTCCTTAACAACCAATCACTGATCACCATTGTCCTTAACAACCAATCACTGATCACCATTTTTCCAATAATACTGCTACAACAATTCTGCTGTAGCTGATCCACTCACACTAGTACCACACACACAAACACACACAAGTAAATGACTGTATTGAGAATAAACGACCACCCAAATCATTAAATGATAGACCAGCATCTAAATTTTCCTAACTGTGGCTTTTAGTTTTACAGGCTGCAATCAGATTTTGGCAAGATTTCGTATCAAACATTGGGATTTCTGTTAGCAGAACTTAGGAAATGCGAGTTTCTATTCAGACAAACCTTTTACAGCTTTTACACAGTGTTCCATTTGGCATAGTGGTGCTGCTGAATCAGGCCAAACTGATAAGGAAAATTGTGTATTATTAGCAGAAAACTGAAAGTTCACAAATTACATGTCCATAATTAGGGAATAATAGGGGGCCTAAAACAGAACCTTGTGGGATGCCGTGTTGCATTTTTTCGGTCTTTAAAGACTCTCCATTGATGCTAAAACACTGTTGTTTTCAAGTCTGTCCAAAGAAACATACAACCCTGTCTGAATGTAGCAACAGTTACAGTAGTGTTTTCATTTCCTGGACTGAAAATATCTTGTTTAAGCACTGCAGATCCAAAAGTAAATCATTGCAAATCATTTCCAGTGGATATGATTCTGACTACAATAAATCAGACTCTTTCAAAACAGTTAGTACAGATGTTATATTCCTCCCTCGTCTCGTCTTCTGCTCTCTCTCTCTCTCTCTCTCTTTCTCATTTGTTCTTTGTCTCTCTTTGCTTCTCTGTGTTTTGAGGTTAGTGACTGGAAGGACATGCCTAACTACCAACATCAAACAAATGTAGCATGTTTGACTGAAGGACAGGAATTTATGAGATGCTGAATGGAGTGTGTGGGCATGTTTTAGTCATCGGGACTGTGAACATTAACACAACGGTTTGTCTGCTCACTGTCTGCCAGCTCTCAGTTCTCCACAGCACCTAAACATGCATCATACGCACAACCCGTCTTTCTCCAAACATGACGAGCTGAATTATTACCAAAGAGTTCTATTTTTGTTTCGTCTGACCAGAGTATATTGTTCCAAGAGTTCTGATTTGTCTAAATGCCTTGAAACGTGCATTTCTGTGCTTCAGTGTAGAGGGGTTTTGTGTGAGGTGTAAGAAAGGAGAAGATTGCGCTGCAGTTCATTGCTTATTGTTCTCTGTAACTGTAACTGTTGTTCCTGCTGCTTTCAGGTCGTCCTGCAACTCTTTTCGAGTGACTGCGGTCTTCTCTCTTACCTTCCTCATCACTTATCTGAGAGCATGGTGTGAAATCTTGCGTGGCTCACCTGTCCAGGGATGATTAGTTGTGATTCCATGGACTTTCCACTTGTATATTATTGAATCAGTTGTACAGACAGGTATTGTTTGGTATGGCTGTGTAGTTTTTTTCTGTTTGAGTGAGAGCTCCTTTACCTTCTCTGTTACATTATAGCAGCTATAAACAGTTGTTCCCTCACCAGACTGTCTTTTTCCTCTCTTGAAGTTAATAAGACAAAAAAAAAAAATGCAGTTTGTTATGTTACTGAGAAACCGCAAAGCGGAAATTCTTCTGTCCTGAAGAACAACCTCTGGCTGTTTTTTTATTCCTGAAATTTCCAGTCACAGAACCTGAACCAGCTACAGCTACAAATCCTGAAAGAATTATTATTTTAACAACACTTTCACTAGTTTTATTCAAAATGTAATTAGATTCAAATTGACATTTATACTTGTTTTTAAGTTAGTGACGTCAAGTGACAAGTCATCTAGGCTTATAAATGTAATAATATTTGTATTTATATATGCAAAACTGAATTGTAAATAAAAAAAACATAGAAAAAAGGGGATTCATCCTCACCAAGAATGTGCTGGAAGAATGATTGCGAAAGTGCATGTTTTCCTATTCGATTTTGTCAGGATTGGATATTGTGTGTGCGTGTGTCTGTGTGTGCCTGTGTGTCTGTGTATGTGTGTGTGCACATGATTAGTCCTGAAAATAAAAACATGTTTTTTTAATGTGGCAAGATCCCACAGCTCCTCGATAGGGTTGAAATATTTCATAAAAAAGCTAACGGCTAGTAAAAATCTGGTCCAAATATCAGAAGTGGCTTTTCCTCGCCAGAGTCAGAGAGGGCGGTGTGTTAATATAACTCCAAAAAGAGCGCACTGCATCATAGTCATTAAAGACACACACACACACGTACATACATACATACATACACACACACACACACACACACACACACACACACACACACACACACGAGCATGGGCAAACCAATCAAGGCACAAGAGTTGATTTTCAGTTTTTTCCCTTACAACTAATACACACACACACACACACACACACATTCGTCACCTACACATTTACACAGTATTTGGTTTGATTTACTCTCTCTCTCCCTCTTGTTCTCTCTCTTGTTCTCTCTCTTTCTTTTGCATTAATGGTTTTATTGGCTCTAATTAATTCTGACTTTCCCATCCATAAAGTGTAAATAACAAGCTTGCTTACGTATGTAAGGAATAAAACACTCGGTGCCATGCTGTTAATGAAAAATAATCAACGACAGGGTGGTGTGATGAAGCAGAGATACTGTTAACACCCCGATGTTGATTGTTGTCCTATAACAGGATGCAATTTGCCAATTATTAAAATTTTAATTTAATAAAGAACAACACATCACAATTTTAACCATTTATAGTTACATATAATGTCATGGAACATCCATGAAACAAGTTAGTTACTGTTCTGATTTATGTTATGAATGTTACCTCACCAGCCTCTCTCTCTTTTTCTCTCTCTTGAAGCTTGTCATGTTACAGAGAAACTGCAAAGTGTAAACTCCTCTGTCCTGAAGATGTTTAAAAAACTTAAAGTTACAGCTTTACCTCTGATTGTCACAAAGCGCTGACACTGGAGACTCCTTCCATCAATGTCGAATAAACATCTCCTCACAGAAAACTTCACCAGATCAACGATTGTATATTTTCTTTGTAAAACAAGAAGTTTTAATCCGTTTATTGTCAGATTACATGGAGCGTCTGCTGTACAAATCTCTGTGAAAGAGCTGTTGCTATAGAAACGATAACGTATTAGAACGAGCGCATTAATATAAAATCTGTGATTTGCAGCTGCACTACTTTCAGAGCTGCTGTTATAGAAAATTATTCAACACCTTCTGACCAATCAGGATAGAGAATTCTGTCCTTTACCAGCCTCTGAGCTGTTAATGAAGCCTGTGATAGTTCTGACGATGCCGTAAGTTTATTCCAAGAGGAAAAGTAACACACACACACACACACACACGCTGCATATCTGTGGCCCATCTATGGTGAGTACATTACAGTTATTTATATCAGAGTACCTCCCTGCTGTTGCTTGTAGACTTTTCTCAATAAAGCTGCCAGTAGCGATGTGTTAAGTGATCTCACACTGTTAAGTGCACAGGGATCACTTTAGCCACACAGACGCCAAGATGAGTAAAATATCTCTCTCTTCGTTTTCTTTCTTTTAGGCTCAGGCATGTGGATCAGGATAGGATGAACCTTACTGTCTAGACGACTTATATGGGGGGCCAACACTGGAGAACGTTATGTTGGATTTCGGTTTGGCACGGATTAACGTTCAATACCTTACACTCTCAATACCTTTCTGAATAAAAGACACGCCGCTATTTGCAGATCACACAGGAATGGTTTTCCGTCTAGCTCCTGCTTTATGGCTGTGGACCAATCATCATATTATTGTTGAGCTTCCATCAGGATGTGTTCATCAGCACCAACAGGAGGGGTTTTCGGATGGGATTCGGGAAGAGAATCAAAAAAAATGAGATGACTGACTGCTGAGGATTATCTTGACTTTTTCCTTTTATTTTTACAGGTTGCACGGTACATTAGAGATTGGACACAGAGAGAGAAGACTCTGTAATTAAAGCTTTCAGCGAGGACTGTTAATCTGCAACTGTACAGGATATAATTGATCATAAAAAAAAAAAATACAGGGCTTACTGTGTTACTACCGTGCAGCAGCTTGGGGTTTTTTTTGTCCTGTAACTGTAACCCAGCCCTTGCCATATAAACCTGCCTTGTTAACTAGAGAGGTCACGAACTCACCAGCCACGAAAGCAAATCTACCCACTTCAAGAGAAAGCTGCAAAGATAACAGCACACGGATTACTCCAAGCCAAAAGAGAAACAAAGCGTGACATGCAAACTTCGCTGCTGTGTTTCGGGAAAGCGAAAAAGAAAGTGATGAGGATGCAGGAGGGGAAAACGTGCTAAATCTCTTAGAGGTGTCCAACAGGATATCAGCAACATTTCTGTTTCTCCAATGACAAGGCCACTGATTTTAACAAATCTGCCTGTGGCTCTTTTAAAATAAGTGGCCCTAAGAGTGTAACCTTCACTTTCTCCCGCCATCCCCATTAAAGGCATGTGGCTGGTGTGAAAATGTCACGTTAAACGAGAGAGATATTAAAAGCTCCAGAGGAAAAAAAAAAAAAAAAAAAAAAAAAGGTGGCAATCAAGGAGTCTTTGAGATTTTTTAATGAGAAGAGGTGTAGACATGGCAGTAATTACAGGAAATGAGCACCCTTTGACCCTTTGTGTGTGTGTGTGTGTGTGTATTCACGTGTGTGTACACACATATGTGTGTGTGTGAGAGAGAGAGAGAAGGACAGACTGTATTACTGCCAGCTCAGGAAAAACAGGCTAAATTTAGCACATTTATAGCACTTGTTGAATACGCTGTCAGAAAAATCAGTGAAATCGCATAATAGATCTGAAAGCAAAAAATCGGTCCTCCATACCACAGCGCTGTTGAATTCTCGATTCTGATTGGTCAGAAAGTGAAATTTTCTGTAAGGAGATGTTTATTTAACATCTATGGAAGGAGTCTCCAGTGTCAGAGCTTTGTAACAGTCAGACATAAAGCTGTAACTTCTTCAGGACAGAAGAGTTTATGCTTCTTTGTCTTATTAATATCAAGAGAGAGAAAAAAGAGAGGCTGGTGAGGGAATGAGTGTTTATAGCTGCTATAACGTAAGTGAGAACAGGAACTAACTTGTCTCACGGGTGTTTCACAACATTAAATGTAACCATAAAAGGATAAAAATGTATGACATGTTGTTCTTTAATAAATGAACTGTAATTGTTGGCAAATCGCTGTGGTATAAGAGAAACAGAACACTTGGGGAAGTGCAGTTATAGGAAAGTAATCAACTTCAGAGTGGTAACATTAACTCAAACGTTCTTTACTTACAAACCATGATTTAATCCTTAGATTAACTTTAATCCTGTTCCTTCAGTTTGACATTAAAGCTTTTAACAATTATAGTAATTATTAATAAATATTATACATAATTATACCTGCAATATATAGATTAATTTACATACTGAGAGTATTTATTAGAGGGATTGTGGAATATTTTTTGCCAGCTTTCACTCAAAAAGCTATCAATAATGCTAGATGTAGAAAGTGACATTGCTGTTCACTTATTAATGCTGGAGAATTTATCATTCTTAATTAATCCCAGTTTAAGGCTTTTAAATCAGAGGAGAGATTTGTTAATCCATATTTAAAGATTCAAAGTTTAAGTAGCAGACTTGAATTTAGCTCCAAACGCTGTTTAATTTAATTCTCGCTGGTGCAGCCTACCCTTTATGTTGCCATTAAATCTTATCCTGTAAACGGCGCTTTATTTATTTCACATAAACACTTAATTGTCGCTTTTAAGCAAACGCTGTTAAAGCAGAAGTACACATAAACCGGCATGAGAACAGTGTGAGTGATGACGCAGAGCTTAATGACTAACACTCCGTGTTCTTCACACACACACTGCAGATGAGTGAAAGGGTTTATAGGCTGATATCTGATGGTGTTTTTTTTATTCACACAGGCTCAGAAGGGAAGATTTCATCAGGGAGGTTTATGAACACATTCCTGCTCCGACACTCCGGGAGCTGAGACGTGTTTTTCGAGAGATAACCCTAGAACAGCCACTGAGGAACACAAAGTGCAGACAGTGTGCTCGGCTTGCTATGCCGTAAACTGTGTGTGTGTGTGTGTGTGTGTGTGGGTGGCACTACATCTGTCACGAACAGCTCACTTAGCACATTTGTGTGCATACTTCCATAACCTCCATCGATAAACTGTCTGCGTTCATTGCACCACCACCATGGAATTATTCCAGTTTACTTCAATTGTTAAAGGAACCATTCTGTTCCCTGTCACAGGTCACGTGAGGACAGTTCCTGACGTTGTGGTTCCTTCACAGACACCATTGTCGTGTAGCCACCCAGAGAATACCAAGAACAGGGCATAAAAGCAGGGGTACTTAGCGGTCTGTCCGTTTTTTTTTTTTTTTTTCCTCTCTCGCTCTCACTTTTCCCAAATTCGAATTCAGGACGAGAGTGAGTCATGCGTCTGATGTTTTCTTCATTAAATCGGCAAAAATAAACACAAATAAAAAAGCAACACGCCAATTACATGGGGCGTGAGGAAAGCGTCTATGCGCCTCTTTACTTAGTCATTTCACCTCTCCAATCAGCACCCAGCGTAATTTCAGAAAATGAGAGGTTTCCAGAATCACCGTTTTTTTTCCTCCACATGCCTGATCTCCAGATAAAGCATCACATATGGTGTTGATATAATTAATTGGATTTTATCGGTTTTGTGTTGTTCTTAAACTGTACTGGAATAGAATGTAATTGTAGGCTGCGGTAACGATGTTTGGGGTGGATTTAGATTGTTCAGTGAATTGATGGTTGCTTTCAAAATGTTAAGTCAGTAAAAGTGAGCCCTTGAGGGATTTTCTATCTTAGTGGCAGGCATTTTTGGTCAGAGAAGGGAATTCCGACTTCAACCCCGTGTGTTTTGGTTCTTGTTTTAGTATGACAGAAATTTCCCGGCTATAAAAAAAAAGGCTTAGGATTTTAAAATTCTTGCATAATAATATTTACATATACAACAGCATTGTTGAATTGTGATTGGTCAGAAGCTGTTGATTAATTTTCTATAACAGCAGATCTGACAGTATTCTAATAGCTATTCTAATAATAGTCGAATAATGAACAGATTTTTTAAAAAACACAATATTTACGGAAGGAGTCTCCAGTGTCAGGGAAAGTCTTTGTAGTTTCTCGGTAAAACGACAAGCTGCGTTTTTTTGTTTGTTTGTTTGTTTTTTTGTCATATCCTCAAGAGAGAGATAGAAAGAGAGGCTTGTGAGGTAACAAATGTTTATATCTGCTATAACGCAAGTGATAACATGAAATGTGAATGATGCATCTCTCAGATGTTCAGCATAACTATAAACAGATTAAAAAGTCATCATTCTTTTTTTTATTTATTTTAATATTTTAATACTTGCGTTACAGGAAATCAGCAAATGACAGAGTATAGAAAAAAACAAAAAGATAAGACGAAAATTTCATTAACTCTGGGGACGTACTGTAGTTAATGGTTCAGGGTGGGTGTGTTTGTGCGTGTGTATATATGTAAGTGTGGGCAATTATAAGGATATCAGTATGAAATATTTAAAAAAGCAAATAACATTAGCAATAACAATCAAATGAAAATAAATAAATAAATAAAAAAATTTGGATTGACTGTCACATCCCCCCATGGCCTCAGTGAGACAGGTCCCACGAGGAGTAGGTCATAAACATCATTCGTAAAAAAATAAATAAATAAAATTTTATTAAATTTTGTAATCGTTGGCAAATTGCTATGGTGTAAGAGGAATAAAACACATCAGGAAGTGCTGTTATAGGAATATAATCAGCTTTGGGGTGGTAATAGTAACTCCATTTCATCACACAATGCGGTTATTGATTGATTGTTTTCCTATAACAGCACATCACAGAGTGTTTTATTCCTTACTTCTGCTTTATGTCCCCTTCAGTCCTCAGGTTTCACCTTTGTGCACAGTTTTTAGTTTTTCCTTCCACAATACGCCCGATTTAGCTCATCACAAATTTATCACACCCTTTATAGTGGAACCTTGGGTGGAGGGGAACCTAAAGGGATGTGGAGTAAAAAGTTTCTTTTTTACAAGAGAGTAAAGAGGTGCACAGTGACTGGATTTACACCCAGCACGGATGTGAAACATGATGATTTCCTCTGCTGTCAAAACTCAAAGCAAGGTGCAAACATGTACAAACCTGTACATGTACACATGATACACATGAAACATTGTAATCTCAGCTGCATGGCTTATCTCTCCTGAACACCTGTTAATCTCTAAGTTCAGCCTAAACTTAATCAGCCATGCATCAGATTTCAGATCAGATGTTCGGTGCCAGGTCTGGGAATTTCCAGCGTAATCGGACCACATTTTAACCACCACTGTGCTTCAGTTATTTATATTTTTCCACATTGGGTTGGTGATTATGTTTATTGCATCTATTCAAGTCTGTATCTAATGGAGTCTCACAGACAAATAAGCTTCTCATGCACTAGCGCTACGTATTCTCTCATGAACTTCTTGATCTCATTCTCTCAAAATGATCTCTCGTTAATTTACTTGGTCTTCTCATCCTCATGACTATACTTCATTTATGATAATATGTGTAATGATACATACAAGAGAACTGCAGAACTTGAGAAAGATGAAAGATATAGTTAAGGAAAAATGTGTTTTGCTAATCCTGATTTGTTAATATTGTCTCAGAAAAAAATTACTAAACTGTACCATGAGTTGTTGCTGGGGTGGAACCCTCAAGGATGCACCTTTATTCCTTTAGTATGTATATTTAACCTTGAAAGGTTGATTAGTAGGGAAGTAGGACTCAAGGCTGGCCTCAAGATGTTTTCTGTAGAGTACTGACTTGGACTTCTCAACTGTAAAGGTATTTATACTTGGACTTGTCTTAGTTGAAGTTGTATTTGTACTTGGACTTGTCTACATTTACATTTCTGGCATTTGGCAGATGCCCTTATCCAGAGCGACTTACAATTATCTCATTTACTGCATACAACTGAGCAGCTGAGGGTTAAGGGCCTTGCTCAGGGGCAGCTTGGTGGTGCTGGGATTTGAACTCTCAACCTTCCGATCAGGAGTCCAACGTCTTAATCACTGAGCTACCACTTCCCTTGGTCTTGTCACTTGTCACTTGTCTCAGTTGTAGTGGTATTTGTACTTGGATTTGTCTGAGTCTTGGACATCCTTCTTGTTAAATATGGTCTTGGTCTCGGCTGAGAGTTTATAAAAATAATGTTTGTGTTGATTTTACTTTCAGCATGAACAAAGTTTGACGAGAAGTAATTCCTGCTTCAGCCTGATCATTTATGCAAGGCAGAAATTAAGCCAACTACTTAAGGCTAATGAAGTAAAAGCTTAGACTCAAAAAGGATTTGATGGATTTTAGTCTTGATTTTGACCTTGCTTTCATTTGGACTCTTTGGATTCTTCACTCGATCTCGACCTGAACACTTGGTCTTGACTTGATCTCGGTTAGTCCTGGACTTGGACTTGACAATGGTGATCTTGTCTACAGCCCTAGTATGTAGTGTACCTAAAGGGTAAATACGGTCCAATTATGTCCCTGAAATCATGTTTAAAGGTATACTATATTTACATTTCCTGGTGAAAGATGGATACCCGAGGGTACCTCCCTGTTGACAAGGAAAGGTACTGTTTAGTACCCATTTTCTTAGAGTGCAGGTTCCCAACGCTGGTCCAGAAGAACCCCCTGTCCTGTGTTAAAATAATTAATTTTGCACTGATAGTCATGATGCTGGACTTTAAAATCTGTGTGTCAGGATCAAAAGAGACATATTTTGTATTTTGTTACTTGGTTTGTTTTGGGGCTGGTGTGTACAGGTGTGGAAATGCCTTTAAAGTGTGTGGACTAAGTTTGGGGAAGGGTCCATGGAGTCTGGATTTGCCCCGGGACCTAGAGAGAATTTAGTGGCCATTAGACTGATTTATTGTAAAGCCTGTGCTACTGTAGGCTGTGGTTTGGATGTAGCCATGGTGTAGATAAACAGACATGCGCACACACACTGGGACAAAACAATACTAACAGTAACTTTCCTTGTCGCTCAAGGGTACACCTTTTATATCCACCTGGAAATGTGGATATAATGTACCTTTAAAAATTATTTAAGCTACATAATTGGATCAGTAGTTTAACACCTTTCCAGGTAAAAGTTAGACCCCAATTACCCATAACATTAAAACCACCTAATATTGTGTAGGTCCCCATTGTGACACCAAAACAGCTCTGACTCATCAAGGTCTGGACTCTACAAGACCTCTGAAGGTGTGCTGTGGTATCTGGCACCAAGATCACCAAGCAGCAGATCCTTTAAATCCTGTAAGTTGCGAGGTGGGGCCTCCATGGATTGGACTTTTTTGTCCAGCACATCCCACAGATGCTCGATTGGATTGAGATCTGGGGAATTTGGAGGCCAATTCAACACCTTAAACTCTTTATCATGTTCCTCAAACTATTTCTGAACAATTTTTGCAGTGTCCTGCTGAAAGAGGAGACTGCCTTTAGGGAATACCGTTGCCATGAAGGGGTGTACTTGATCTGCAACAATGTTTAGGTAGGTGGTACGTGTCAAAGTAACATCCACATGAAGTCCAGGACCCAAGGTTTCCCAGCAGAACATTGCCCAGAGCATCACACTGCCTCTGCCGGCTTGCCTTCTTCCCATAGTGCATCCTGGTGCCATCCATCTCTTCCCCAGGTAAGCGACGCACACACACCTGGCCGTCCACATGATGTAAAAGAAAGAAAAGTCTGCAGCTACACAGCCCCACATGCAGCAAGCTGCACTGCACTGTGTGTTCTGACACCTTTCTATCACAGCCAGCATTAACTGTTTCAGCAATTTGTGCTACAGTAGCTCTTCTGTGGGATCGGACCAGATTTGCTATCCTTCACTCCCCACGTACATCAGTGAGCCTTGGGCACCAATGACCCTGTCGCTGGTTCACCGGTTGTCCTTCCTTGGACCACTTTTGGTAGGTACTAACCACTGCATACCGGGAACACCCCACAAGACCTGCCATTTTGGAGATGCTCTGACCCAGTCATCTAAACATCACAATTTTGCCCTTCTCAAAGTCACTCAGATCCTTACACTTGCCCATTTTTCCTGTTTCCAACACCTCAACTTAGAGAACTGACTGTTCACTCGTTCACTTATTCATGTCACCTGTGAGTGGTTTTAATGTTATGGCTGTTCTGTGTATACTAAAGGTGTGAAAGGTGTATGCTTAATAGTAAAACACAAGAGGCAAGAAAAAAAAAGTACAGTTCATGGATGTAACCAGCTGTGATTACAACACGGTCCCGGAGTTCAGTAGCTTCAGAAGGTTTTGTAGATTTTTTTTGCACGTGTATACAGGGTTTTACGGTACTCACCAGGTGCTTGTGGGGGGAAAAGCTGCCACTCATTTGTTTGAGTTAAAATGTGAACACTAGAAAGATTTACTGTACATGCACACTTTCATATTAATTACTATACATTATTTCTTTTTTCCAAGAATCTATTGCTCATTTGGGATTTAGGAAACAGTGAATTTTCTGTAAATATGCTGTAAAAAGTCAGATTTATAATTTACAAATAATGAGATAAAATAGAGGATGCAGTGATAGTAATCTCTACTTCATTGTTCTTTAATGTGAAATGAGTTAAATGAGAATTTTGAAAAATATGAAAGGATTTGTAAGGAATAGTGACTTGTGTTCAGTTCACAAAATACCCGGTATGTTCTTATCTCTTATACAGTGTGCTCCTTTAAAATGAAGGCAATTCGGTGTCATTTTGAAGAATTATGAAAACAGAAATCAGGGGAAAAAAGACTGAAATCGACGTGCAACTTTAACTCAATAAATCTCTCACGTAAAAAATAGCAACTGATGGTGTGCACAATCCGCATAGGGATATATTAACTAGGACACACTTCTGCAAGGTGGACCTCAGCTTGATCCTGTTACAGATTAGTACTCTTTTTTTTTTTTTTTTTTCTGAGAGCACACACACACACACACACACACACACACACACTTGTCGCTATGCTACCCCTAACAGCGCACTATTTTGACACACAGTATTTAGTTCTGTCTTATGTGGTTTCGGATTGAAAGAAAAACAAAAAAAACACGCACACTCGGTCTCGCGCTTTTCCTGCGTGTCGGTATCCATCTCCTCCTCCTCCTCCTCTTCCTCCTCCTTTTCTTCTTCCTCCTCCTCCTCTTCCTCCTCCTGCACTGGGGCCGTGAGACCGGCATAACGCATGCGCCTTATGTTCACCGCCTGAGCGCTCGGGCCGGGAAACACGACACGGCTGCGGTATTCATGTTCCGGGGCGCGCGTGGATAAAGCGCACAGGCAGGAGAGCGCGCGCTTGGCTTGGAGCGAGTCTGTAGAGCGCTGCAGGATCGGTGTCGGTGCGCCGGAGAGCGACAATGTGAGAGAGAGTGAGAGAGAGAGAGAGAGAGAGGTGTGGAATGGGAACCTGCCGACCAGATTTCCTCCGCGCGCACACACACGTACACACGGACGCACGAGGAGGCACGCCGCTGCACAGGTGATGCGCATTAGGTGAACCCAGCTCGAGCGGTTCTTTTTTATTTATTTATTTAATTTCCACTTTAGTTTTAGGAAAACTTCCTGCACATGTGGATTATGGTTTATGTTTTATTACATGTCTGTGTGGACTCGCGCCGTTTCTGTGAGTATTAATTATTTTTTAAACACTTTTTTTCCCCCCTCCAGATAGTTAAACTGTAAAAACAAGCTTGTGTCCCTGCTGGAGTGTTTAAAATCCTCCTGCAACCTGGTGGCAGAGTTGCTTTTCTTCTAACCTTTTCCTTATTCGTAGGTTGATATTATTAACTCGGTATGAGTTTTCAGTAGCGTCTGTTTTACGCGTCGTTTTGGTTCTTGTGTTTGCTGTGTGATGAACAGAGCAGCCAGTGTAAATAGAGTGAGAGAGAAAGAGAAAGAGAGAAAGAGAGAGCGAGTCTCCAGCCTGCACTTTCGGGTACCACGCTGAACCCCTTCCTCTGCTCGCTGGGTGCCATCAGGGAGAGACATGCTTTATAGCTGGAAACTTTTTAAAGAACATTTAAGGACCACTGCTGCTATGTAAAAATAATTTCTTAGCGCGCGCACACACACACACACACACCACCACCACACAGACGTTCACATGTGAAAAGTACGAAACATGACACACGCTAGGACAAGTACAGTTTGCTGAGAGCATTTTTATTTCTGAGAGTGTGTGTTGTGAGCTCTCAGGTTTACACAATGCGTAAAGTGTGTAAATGTGTCAGCTCACACACTTGAGGATACACACCACCGCGCAGGAGTGTGTTAGTGTTTATGTCCCGTGAGGCTGTGCGTGGATTCCGAAAAAAAATATCCTACATGACTACCGTGTGTGTGTGCGTGTGTGTGTGTGTGTGTGAGTGTGTGTGTGGGGACTGCTGAAGTTGATCCTGTGCGCTTTCTCTCCGCAGGATCGCCGCCATCAGGACTGCGCGTAACGGAGCCGTGTTTCAGTTTGAGCCCAGACGCCTTTAACGCAGGACACACACACACACACACACACACAGAGAGAGAGAGAGAGGACGCTTTAAAGGACAAGGACTGCTCGAGCCAAGATGAACCCTGTCGTGTTTAATAAGCTGAGCAGCCCGGTGTTGTTCGAGGAGAAGGCGAGTGAGGTGGAGAGGAGCAGCAGGAATTATCTGGAGGTGATTGACGAGCAGCATGCGGATCTCCTCTCCCGGAGCCACCAGATCACTGACAGCTCTGTGATGAGACACAGGAGACCAGGGTAAGTCCCAGTGTAAATATGGCACTACATCTAGCATGCAAGTGCGTCTGGAAAAAAAAAATAAAAAACTGTTGGAGACTTGTACAGTTGTGCAGCATCGCACATTTTTCCGTCCTGCTCGGTTTGTGACGAAGCTCGAACCAATCAGTTTAGAAGAAAAGCTGCGAAAGTTAGGATTTGCTTAACAGACTAGACCTGGTCGTAACTTTCCTTACGATTTAACTCGTACTCATCTGGTCATGAGATCAGGTAAAATCACAGCTCATTTATTTATTTATTTATTTGGCTCATCATGATGACGTATAGGTCTATCTGAGACTTTAAAATCCTCATTACAGTCATGTGATACTGTGGATTTATTTAAATGTCATGGCTAAATAAGAAGTGTTTAATTACAAACAGAGATGGAAATGTATATGATTTTAATTTAAATTTCAGTTTATTGTCCTTCAGTGAGATGTTGAGGCACTCCACAGATTTGTGGCACTGGCCTATGCTTTGAGTTGGACTTTAAATGAAAATACCTTTTTTATCAGCGTGTAATAAAATCCATGCACCATCCACTGTAAACGCTTCATTCACCAAAAACAAAATCTCTCTCTCTCTCTCTCTCTCTCTCTTTTAAATTACCTAACACCAGGGTCATGCACTTGGCCTCACTGGCATCCTATATACGCTCGGTAGCATATTAAAAACACACACACACACACACACACACACACACACTCAGGTCTGTTTCTAATAACTAAACATTTCCTTGAACGTAACGTGTGGTCCAGTCTATCAAGGCTCCTTTTCTAGTGAGGGAGTGAAAACTTTATTTTAACCTCCATATCCTCCATCCCCCGGATCCATCGCCGTTTAACCATGTCTTAACATATTTACTCCGAGTGTGTGTGTGTGTGTGTGTGTGTGTGTGTGTGTCTGAGGGTGTGTGTCTTTATTTGTAGTGTCACAAGTGCTCTCTGTTATACAGGAGCAGCTATCCATCAGAGGAGAGTAGAAGTGTTATTATATGTCACACACTTCAACACTCTGTTTAGTAGTGTGTGAATTTTGACACGTCCAGTGGTGGAAGCACCAGGGGAGTATCAGAGTTAATGAAGAAAATTAATACAAACATTAGCCGTGTGTGTGCGTGTGTGCGTGTGTGTGCATGTGTCTGTGTGTGTGTGTGTGTGTGTGTGTGTTTAGGTCACTGATACTGAGAACAGAAAGGGCAAACGTTTCTTTTTTAGCTTGTTCATACATATCTGAGTTACAAGCAAAATATTATTTTGCCGAACATGATCTTGGAGGATTTGGGGTACAGGAAATGTGTTACATGTGCAGTGGAGGTTTTTGGTGAAAGATAAGCGGACGGACAGCGCAGTGCCATAGTGACATCTACAGGTTCAAACCATCACCTGGTAGAAGAAAGTCTATATGCTTATAGGTCTATATCTGTATCTCTAATAACATTCACAATCAGCTGAAATGAGTTTTAAAATAAGTACAGAGTGCAGCTTTCTCTCGGCATGTCAAGGATTTCCCTATTTATCTATCTATCTATCTATCTATCTATCTATCTATCTACTGCTAGCCTATTCTCAAAACAACAGGCTCAGTAAAAATATCCCTCTTATAACTGTAAATTAGAAATTAATACCATCCAACAATTTGAATATTAGGCAAAATATTTACTAAGTGCTTTTTATTCCTGAACATTTCCAACCACAAAGCCCACTGTTAAAATGTAGCTGGTTTGTGTCTTATTAATATCACTTCGTTTTTAGTTAAAATGCAGTTTCTAATAATAATAATAATAATAATAATAATAATAATAATAAATTTCATTCATGTAGCATCCTTCTCCTTTTATATTCAGTTTTGGAAAAGAAAACAAAACAGTGATGGACTGGTTTGCAGAATCTTTCAAAATCATCGGATTTGTTAGAGTTCTTACTTTGAAAGAAATTTTAAAGGTCCTCGTTTAAGGAGCAAAACGTAGGCGTTAATCTAAACAGATGAATTTCTGTTTCTATACATTAAATCCTGTAGGTCTTGCAGAGACCCTTAGAGACGAACCGGGGAACCTCCAGAGGTCCAAGAAGCAGGTTTTTTAAACGAATTAATTAGTTTATGTATTTAAAAATGTCTAATTGATGACCATGTTAGCATTATATCTATTTCTTTTTAAGTTTTTTGTGCTTCACTCAATTCAGTGATGAATCTCCACTGCTGTACTGACATTAATAATCTCAGACGCTGTGTCAGTGCTTCACGAGCTCCTGCTGGTCCCTGGACCTCCTTTCAGAACTGCGACTGTAGTCGATAGCGTCAACACGAGCATGCGCTCCGACCGGCCTGACGGCTTCTTAACAAAAACACTACACGAGCATTAAACTGAACAATGTCCTGGTGTTTTGTGACTTTCTATAGTGTGCTAAATTGCATGTCAAATACATTTCCATGTGCACAGCGGTTCTCAGAGTGGCGTTCGTGAGGGATAGCCAGGGGGTTGATTTTTAATTTTTTTGTTCCATTGGTGGAAATCACAACCATTATCAACGTTATTACATTTAGTATTGACTTCATATCAAAAACAAGTGACCTGTAAATAATGACAACTTGGACCTTATGTGCTCCAGGAATAAAAAGCTCTCTGACTCCAATAATGAGCCTTATATATGTGAATACATGGATTATGATCATAAAATAAATGTGTACTGATGAGGTGTGTGGTATTACTTTTACAGTTTAAGGCTCACTGGCTGTAAAAAGGATCCAGAACGAGCTATAAAACACATCGCACCTGTGTGGCAGGTATCCGGGGCTGCACTGTTTTGATGTGGGCTTCCGTGTCAGTATGAATGTATTAAAAGAAAACATTACAGTGTCTCAGAATGACTCAGAGGAGTTCATTAGCACAGATGTGCAGAGAATCCGCAGAGAAGCTCATCTCACAACTCGCATAACACACAGACTGATATCGAGGAATCCGAATGAAAAGATTGCACAGTGCTCCTGAGTTAGGAATGACATCAGGAAATATGAAAGCATCGGATTGTTAGATTTCTTATTTTTAAGGAAATTTTGAACGTCATCATTTGGATTTGGAGTTGGATTTCTGTGTCTTTAAATTAAATCTGTGTTTGTGGCTATTTAGAGAGGAACCGAGGAACCTCCAGGGGTCCGAGAATCCTAATTTCTTTCCCCAATTTTATTTATTTTTTTAATTTAAAATATGACAGCAATGACAGCGTTTACCTACTTATGGGTTTAACGATAAATCTTCACATAGACACTTTGTTTATTCAATCAAAATTTTGGGAGAAGTTATCAATTTATTTTATTTATTTATAAGATATGGTGAACCACTTTGTTTACAATTAACCCTCTGTTTGTAGCTATTTTAATGATGTACCATGTTATGCACCGTTTACGATTCAGAAGTATAAAAAGGAGTCTTTTCTGTCATATTTTTTCTTCATTCAAATTTTCTGAGAATCAAATTGAAGTCGTGAAACCAATATCATGAATCGAATCAGTATCATGACCGGAGTGTATCGTCCCTCCTGTATTACTTACGACAGTTATTGTAGTTGTTATAGTTATTATTAAGTAATTATTTTTATAAGCATTAATGCACTAGACAATTGAATTTAACAGATTTAATATAAAGCGCAATAAATTGTGTACCAACAAGGGTAAATTATTTCAACTTGAATTTAACCACAATTTTAATAAAACCCGATAGAAAGTGTTGTGTCTGTGGGTGGGGTGTGCAGGATTAAAAAGCTTCCAGAGTAACACACAATTGCCAAATGTTACTAACTTAATGTTATGTTATTTATGTATTTATTTCTATTTCACTGGAAGAGGTGCAAAAATGTAAGACCCACTACACTGAATGAACAGAAATAAGTTAAATAACTGATGTTTTGGTCCAAAGTAATAACTGATTTTATAATTTATAAAGATTTAATTAAGTTTTTGTATATTTGTGGTGCTTGTGCTACTTGTGCTGGTCTGTATGGTATTAAAAAAAAACAATTTCATGGTCATGTAGGATATTTTGGGATGTTTTCCTCTCACAGGTCTCGTCAGAGTGGAGGAAAAGTTCGTCATAAGCGCCAGGCTCTTCAGGACATGGCTCGACCGCTCAAACAGTGGCTCTATAAACACCGGGACAATCCCTATCCCACCAAAACAGAGAAGATCCTCCTCGCACTCGGCTCCCAGATGACGCTGGTGCAGGTGAGTGCGTGACCACATACACACACACACACACACACATGCAGAACTTACTACTGTGTAATAGCTTGTATGTATAATTATCTATAAATCATGAATAATAAATAAAACACACCACTGGTAACTTCTGGATTCTGATTGGTCAGAAGGTGTTGAGTAATTTTCTATAACAGCAGGTTTATATTAATGCGCTCATTATGTGGACGCTCCACAAAAACATAATAAAAATGTGTGATAGTTGAAACGATGACGTTTTCTTCTTCTAAGGAGACGTTTATTTAACATTTATGGAAGGAGTCTCGAGTGTCAGCGTTTTGTACCAGTCAGAGGTAAAGCTGTAACTTTAAGTTTTCCGACATCTTCAGGACAGAGGAGTTTGCCCCTTTCAGAGGTTTTAAGCTAGTTATGAACATTTATAAAGGCTTTATGCTCAGCACTGTTAATGCGTACGCTACATAACACACTGTAAATGAGTTTTTTAAATTTTTTTAATATCAGATATTATGTGGTATTATGTAGGATATATTACGCATTATAGATGAGGTTATAATGCATTATGAATGCAGGATTTATAGGAAGTGATTGTAGTTGTATGTATTTATGTATTTCGCACTTTGATATATGTATAATCTCAGTCTTAAATGTGTGTGTGTGTGTCTGTCCTGGAGTTTATGTAGCGTATCATTGAGTTTGTCATCATCGCTGAGGTTTAGAGCTTTTTCTTGTGAATGTTGTCTTTCTCTAAAAACTCCCAATGACCCAATCTGTGTTAAATTGTGCGTATTTCAGTGATTACACAGTGCACACAAACAAAAACATCAGCGTGAAAATAAGGCGCTGTGACTCTGCTCGACCTCAGACAGTTTAATGTGGTATTAATATGCAGCAGGCGTGAGTGTTAGCAGATGTGTGTGAACTCGCATATCTACATCAGGGTTAACAACATGCACAGACGCACAGGTCATATTTGGATCTTTGTCTCTCTGGACGGTCCGAAATCTGCTCACAGTCCTTATTATTTCAGTTACAGTTTTTTAACACATTTTAATACACAGTTAGGTTTGTCACCAGGATTGTATCTACAGAGGAGAGATGAATTATATCAGTGTTTGCAGTAAATGCACGATCATGATTACAAATGCAGGTTGTGGTTACGAGGGAATACACTGAATTATCATGTGACATGGAAATAAAAAATAGTAGCCTACTTCTTCTCTATACAATGTATTTGTTGTGCATCAGTTGATTTACTTATTCTCCTAACCATTCATTATTTATCATTATATCAGTAATAACACGAGACGGGAACTTTGATGAAATAACCATTTAGAGAAACTGCATGGCTTTAATCCAGCGTCATTCAAAATGTCTCTTATAGTGTTCATTTGTAGTTATGCCTCTGAATTTTTGAATTCTGGATTCTGATTGGTCAGAAGGTGTTGATAACAGCAACGGATTTATATTTAGTTTTACATTAATGCACTCGTTTCTCTAGTAACAGCTCATTCACTGGGACTTGTACGGCAGACACTCCACGTAGCTAATAATAAGTTCACCTAATCAACGATGACGTATCGTTGACATGGTGAAGTTTTCTGTGAGGAGAAATGTATATTTAACATTTATGGAAGGAGTCACCAGTGTCAGCGCTTTGTAACAGTCAGAGGTAAATGACATCTTCAGGACAGAGGAGTTTACACTTTGTGGTTTTTCGTGACATGACAAGCTGCTTTTGTTTGTCTTATTAATTTCAAGAGAGAGAAAAAAGTGAAGCTGGTGAAGGAATGGCTGTTTATAGCTGCTATGGCATTCCACAAGATTTAATATAAATGGTTAAAAATGCAATATGTCGATTTTTAATAAATAAAAACCATTGCTGTGGTATAAGAGGAACAACACTTCGAGTCATGCAGCTATAGGAAAATAATCAACTTTCGGATGGTAATAGTAACTCCTCTACATCACACCACCCCTTGGCTGGTTCCTATAACAGCACGACACTTGAGTGTTTTAAT
This sequence comes from Pangasianodon hypophthalmus, assembly GCF_027358585.1. Lineage (NCBI taxonomy): Eukaryota > Metazoa > Chordata > Actinopteri > Siluriformes > Pangasiidae > Pangasianodon > Pangasianodon hypophthalmus. The sequence goes on along the minus strand of NC_069721.1, from coordinate 23,679,121 downwards.
CCTTATATTTTACAACATATTTGGTCATGGAATGTATTTTGGAGTTTATTGCAGGGTTTGTGAGCGTATGAATTTGAGGTTCAGAGCTGGTTGTAGGGATAGTTTGTGTTTCGTCACGCAGATCCGGTGACCTGCTGTTTGCACCACTACAGCAGAGATGCAGCACACATGATGAAGCTTAGTGAATATGTCATGCCACATGTTAGCACTCAGTCAGATCTGGATTCGTAATGACAAATGGCTCTGGGAAATCTGCAACGTTTTTCACCGCTCTCCATTTCAACTCCGATTGACTAATGTTTGGAGGCTGTGCGCTTTTTAGCAATCCTCGATCACATACTATGTCCAGACCCGCTTCACACTGCATCATTTGTTTTCTCTATATGCCACTGGCTTCCATCTCGCCTATTAAAGCTGAAGGCTGTCCGGTGTGTGCCTTTTTTGAGCAGAATATGATCTCTAAATAAAGCTGAGATCAGAAAGTTCAGGACATAGCAGGAGTAAGTACTTTAGCATGAAGAAGGGTCCCAGTGCAAGGCCTGTCATAAGTCACTTGAAGTCTATTGGGCATGAAAAGTTATTCTAGTATAACATCTAATGGCCTCTGGTCTCTGTGAAATGGAGAAGGCCGGGTCAAATAGCGCCTTTTATTGCATAAAGACAGACAGCATGTGGACAAAGAGCCGGATTATTATTAGGCAGGGGACAGCGGAGGCCAGAATAAGCACCCAGGTTGTCTGTGTCTCAGTCGGAGAAGCATTAATGGAGGAACGGCAAGTTTGTGGCACTCACTGGGAGTTTGGTGTGTGTCTGTGGGTGTGCTAAATGTCACTGAATGTCTTTTTAAACATTAATGTATAAAGCAGTGTGTGGATCATTTTGTCTTTTATGAGCATTTGTGGATTTTCAGCTTGGTTTCTGAGAGGATTTTAAAGTCATTTTTATAAATATTGAATAATCTCCATGTTTAAAACTAGCGAGCTGAATAATGTAATCTAACTTGGTTGGATATTTTGGAAAATCTCTACATGCAGTTATAAAACTACAACTACTTTAATAAACTACTTTAACTACCACTTACCTCAAAGCACTTATCACACCCCACACTGCACCACGCTCCCTCCGATCCTCTAGCAGTGCTCGACTCGTCCCACTATCTCTCAGGGTACAAGGAAGACCTGCATCACGACTCTTCTCTGTCCTGGCACCTAGGTGGTGGAATGAACTTCCCCTAGATGTCCGAACAGCTGAGTCACTGGCAGTCTTCAAACGACGTCTAAAGACTTACCTCTTCATAAAGTACTTAAAGTATCAAAATGTATTTATTGATAAAGACTTCAAAGCACTTCTGTAAGTCACTCTGGACAAGATCATCTGCCAAATGCAATAAATGTACATTTATTTATCTACCTTATGTCTTATTTTATCTTATCCTATATCTGTGTGTGCTTACTTCAAAACGTGAGCGATTTGGAGATTTGATGGACTAAAAGCCAATCTGTGGTGCTACATGAGTGTTATGTTATCATGATCAATGATTGTTATGATGGCTGCCGTAATATCGGATGTCATGATGTCATTTTTCCTGGTCAAGGTTACAGTGTATCCAAAGTCTATCCGGGAATACACCAGTGGCACACACATGTGCAAACACATTCATAGCTAGGGGAATTGTAGTGTAGCCGATCCACCTACCAGCAGGTTTTTGGGAAGTGGGAGGAAACCGGAGAACCTGGACAAAATTAGGAGGTGTGGAGAACATGCACAGAGACTTCACACACATTAACCTGAGCTCCAGTGACTGCAAACTGCCATGTGATAATGTCAACATGGTTATGACATGCTGCTTGAGTAAAGTTCTCTCTCTCTTTCTTTCTGTGTGTGCGTGTGTGTGTGTGTGTGTGTGTGTGTTATGGTCTCAGGTGTCTAACTGGTTTGCAAATGCACGACGGCGGTTGAAGAACACGGTGCGGCAGCCGGACCTCAGCTGGGCTCTCAGGATTAAACTCTACAACAAATATGTACAGGGCAACGCTGAGAGACTCAGCATCAGCAGTGATGACTCCTGCTCAGAAGGTGTGGACACACACACACACACACACACACACACACACACACAAACTCATAGTTCTATCTTTGAGGTATTTCTATTGTATTAATGTATCTGAGTATTGCTTTGCATACATCTATCCCAAACTCCTAACTGGTAAGTGTGTACAAGAATTCAAGCACAAACACACATGAACACGTGTATACACATGCATGCACACACACACACACACACACACACACACACATTCACAGAATGTAAACTAATAAGAATATATTATTCACAATGTACAGATCATATGTCATAAACATGCAAATGCAGATACGAAGAGGAGCTGCACTAATCTTAATCTTCCATCCTTTCTTTTTATTTCCTTCCTTCCTTCCTTCTTTTTTTTCTAAGAAAGTCTGCCAGAAAGGCTCACAGAGCATCTGGTTGAGACGAGAGGTGTGCATTGGGTCTGGAATGCCGAGCTTTTGCTTTCACACCCACTTCAGGTTTAAATCTGGATAGAGATATTTGGAGCACTAAACAGATACAGGCACGTAGTGACATTTAGAGTCACAGTTGTGCCTAAAGTTCCAGCTGAAGTCTGGACATGATTCAATATTAACAGTTTTAATGAGCAAACACTTCAGAGCAGACATATGCCCTCACTGAACCCATCAGTCAGCTGGGAGATGTTCTTTTATAAACCAACACCACATAATTCTGTCCAGCACTGTTGGTTCTTATTGGACAATTTCCCTGAAATCATTAATATTTGAAAAATAAACCTGAAGCTATTCACACCAGATGATATTCAGTTTTATCATAGCCTAGAGTGAATTAAAAAAATTATTAAAACTAATTAAGTAAACAAATTTAATCCATGATGTGGTTGTGTGGATATTTATAGATCCTGGTATTTTTAATGAGCGTGCATGTGTGGAAAAGTTCCTGAGTTTCTTTGGCATTAAAAAATATGAAACATTTTTCATATCAAATATAATACACTGATTATTTTTAATGATTTATTACGACATGTTCAGGGAGTATTTTAAGTTCAGCTGGTTCCTGGACACTAGCTGATGAGGTGAATCATCGGTAATCACTACATTTTACTGGACTCTGGACAAACAGGACAGGACACGTGTGTTCTCCAGTGTGGCTCCCTTGAACTCATGCTCTCGGAGCTGCTTGTTGAGGAGATGCATAAAGCAGTAAGAACATGGCTGCTGTTTGAGGAACTCTGATATGTGCATGTGGTTCTGATAAGCAGAGGCTGGGATTATAATTGGGTTCTGGCAGGACGACATGGTGTTGTGTCCCAAACAAAAGCCGTAGGAGACTTGGCATGGAAGTGATCCGTGCTTCAGTCTGGTTCTGACTCGGCCTCGCTGGAGGAACTCGGTCTTTCAGCACCATGTCCTGCCTGTCTGTCTTACTTACAGCATGTCCTCCACGTGTGGACTTTTTGTTTTAATTCAGCATAATCCAATCCAGATGGTTTAATCCGCTTGAAAATGTCTCGGACTGGTTAAGGGTGTGAGTGCGCTCTAGGAGAAAGAGGTTCCATTCCAAAAGGAACCCTTAAAGCATCTATGTAGAACCATGAACTGCTTTATTTCTCTTTCACAAAAGATTTCAAATTGAACCCTTTAGAAAACTATATGATTAGAAAACGAGAGGTTCCATCTAGCACACTGAAGCGTTCTTCAGTTTGTCTCTCTGTGGGAACCCTTAAAGGATCTGTGTGTAACCCTGAACAGAGGGCTTTCTCTTTTGAACAAATATATCACGTTGAACACCTTTTTAGAAAGATGCACCCTGAGAAAATGATGTTCCATCTAGCATCGTAAGGGTTTCTTCAATCCTTGTGGGGGGGATTTCCTTAGTCTACCTGGAGCAACCCTTAAAGGATCTGTGTTGATCGTTGAACTGGTGGGTTACTCATTCAGGTTGATTTCCTTTTAAAAATCTACATCTCTTTGACAAATGATTTCATGTTGAAGCCCTATAGAAAAATACACCCTTAGACAAAAGATGTTCCATGTAGAACTCTAAAGCAGTCTCTGGTTTGTCCCACTGGGGAAATCTTTAAAGGATCTATGTAGCACCCTGAATTGGTGGGTTTCTCTTTCATAAAAGATTTCAAGAAAGATTCCCTTTAGAAAGTTACATCATTAGAAAAAAGTCCCATCTAGCACCGTAATGTTTTTTCTCTCTGGGGGAATGCTTAAAGGATCTACGTAGAATGCTGACCTGCTGGGTTTCTGTTTCAAGTTGAATCCCTTTTAGAAAGCTACACTCTTAGAAATCTGGAACCCTTAAGGTTAAGTTCAGTTTGTGAATTGATAGGGTTCTCTTTTACAAAAGATTTCAAATTGAACCCCTTTAGAAAGCTACATCATTAGAAAAAGAAGTTCCATCAAGTACCCTGAAGGTTTCTTCAGTCTGTACCTCTGGGGAAGCCCCTAAAGGATCTATGTAGAACCCTGAACTGGTGGATTTCTTTTTCAAATTGAATCCCTTTCAGAAAACCACATTCTTAGAAAAAGTGATCCCATCTAGCGCCGTAATGAGTTCTTCGAGTTGGACCCTATGAAATCCAAGAACATCTATCTAACTATCTACAGAACTCTGGAGGAACCCCTCATTTAACTTAAAACTACCTTTCCTAATATTTCTATATTCATTCCCTACTTTTTAATATGACATTTCTGTAGTATTAATTATTGAATGCTCCATATTACCATTCTGTTACATTTCCTTGATTACTACATTAGCACAGATTTATTTCTGGTTGTTGTTGCTACAATTATTGATGCTTAAACTCTGAACACTTGTGTTTCCTTGTGTTCTCTGTGCCGTCCTCAGATGGTGACCCGGCTGCTCGAGCCCAGACGGGTGAGTTTAGCAAGCCCATGTACCAGAGCGTTATCAAAAAAGAGGGCAGCGGCATGGGGGCGGGCCTTCGAGCGGGAGCAGACGCCTCTTTGGCTGAGGACTATGTGTCTCCTCCAAAATACAAGAGCAGCCTGCTACACCGCTACCTGAACGACTCGCTGCGCCATGTGATGGTGGCCAATGGTGTGACGGACGCCCGCAGGAGGAACCACTCCGGCTCCTTCAGCTCCAATGAATACGACGAGGATCTCCTCTCACCGTCCTGCTCGGAAACAGAGGCCAACTTTGTCTACCGTACAGGTAAGACGTAATCGCAGATGTGTTCTCTGGGTGTGGCTGTGTGGAAGTGTGGTTTGACTGTGGAAGCTCAGCGGTATGTGTATGTGTGTGTGTGTGTGTGTGTTGCCTCTGTGGTTGGTGTATTGTTGGATAGTTGCTATAGATGTGTCCTTTCTTTTCCTTTCTATCATGCACACATGCATTCAGGCATACTGTGTTAGAAATAAAACAGCGACTATTTTAATAGATTTACTGTTTAATCACAGTCATTTTAAAGCAAAGTGCTTTAGTATTAGGGGACTGTAAGTATTCAACCATATTAACACTCTGAAGTGGGAGGCTGGTGACAATCGCATGTTCCCAGGTTATTTTCAATGAGGCTTAGAGCCATGTTTGGTCTTGGTTTTCCCAAGATTAGGACAGCCTCACCTTTAGAAGTTCTCAACTTTTAAAACTGTGTCTTGACACACAATTGCAGCTAGCTAGCTGACTTGCTAATACATTTAGTTGACACAGGAGCCAAAAAATTAGTGTATATTTAAGTTGTTCTCTTTTAAACCACCATACGTAGCAGACATTGCAGTGTGTGGAGTAGTTGTGTGAAAAATCTCTTAAGGTTTCGCTCCATCATTGGCAGCTCATGAGTTTACAAGCATCCTTGACCAGAAATCCAAGAGAGAAGTCAGTCCAAGCAACTTTGTCCAATTACTGATAACTATTAGGTCATATATTACAGAAAAGAGCAGTTAGCACTCTACTCCACGCAGCTGCTCAAAATGATGCTGTGGTTTTACAGATCTTGGAGGAAGTGTGTGTTTCCTTCATCCAAGGTTAGTGATTGTCATGCATTGGCTGAATAATAGTGTCATGTTTATTACTTGTCTTTGATTCATTTGCAGTTAATGACTGCTTGAAGACGTCACTAGACACTGGTTCTTTTTTTTTTTTTTTTTTTTTTGATGATGCAGCCATTTTCAGTTTTCCAGTTTTCCAGGGAAGAAACAAGCCGTTACGGACACATGTATATGTCTGTACAGTACAGTGAATTTTTTTTATATCCTAAAGCTTGTCAAGAAGCTAAGGTCAGCCAGGGAGGTGTTCTGGGTTAAGGGCGTTGTTCAAGGGTGAGGTTGGCTGTTGCTTGGCGGCGGTGGGGTCTGAACTCAACACGTTCTGATCAGGATAAGTAAGGGTTCTCCTAGAGGATGAACCCGAAGAACCCTAAATTTCTAAAGTTCAAAATTTTCTAAGTGTGTACACATGTTCCTTAACAATAACTTGGTTCAGACCACAAGAAGTGTCACTCTTCAGAGAAGTACTTTTGGACATTTTCTATATTTTATGGTTTGATGTTTTTGAGCTCAGTCAGTAATTTTGGCTCGGTTTGGGCTTAAATCAGTACAACATGCGCTTCCTAGAGCGTCAACATACTTCAGAAAAATCATGAAAACTCATTTCGCTCAGCATAAAAGTGGATCTTTACCAGCATGTCAGGTCAGACTGTGTATATATATTACCCGAGAGACATTATAGTGTGTAAATTATGTTGGAATGTTTCCTGACACCAACACAGTTTGTTTAAAAAAAAAAAAAAAAAAAGATTGACATTAACGATTCAGACAGGACTAAAATCACAGATGTACTCTGGTTATAATGAAGAATAATTCCATTGTCTCAGCATTTAAAACTAATCCTGTCCAAATGAACACACACACACACACGCACGCACATACACACACCCAGCTGGCTTACTATCCTTGTGAGGACTCTATGTTGACACAATTATTAATACAGCTGGTGTGAGTGTTGGTGAGTTTATACTTGTGATATTTCTGAGACGTATGTGTGTTAATAATACAGTAGGTTTATGTTTGAAACGAGTATGTGTTTCTCTACAAATCGATCTACAGCTGTTTAAGGTTATGTAAGTTCATATTTTGTCTCGCTGAGATACAGACCTCACACTGATATCAATCCTTCCTTAGTCACTCATCGTCTCATGTTCTTACTTTCTCTCAAACTTTTTTCCTCCTTATCTCTGTCTTGTCTAATCTGAGGAGGGGAGAAGTAGACACAACACTGTCTTGAGTTACACACCTTCACACCAGCCACAGTGCAGTGAACAGGAGATAGCTGTCAAGGCCAGAGGAGGCGAGTGTCGGGGTCAGAGAGTTCATGTAGTGTCTCGCAGTACACGCTGTCTGAGAGTCGTGCTTAGTGACAGTAGTTACTCTGCGTGTTACAGTAGCACTCGCTGTTTGTGTGTGTGTATGTGTGTGTGTGTGTGTGTGTGCTATATATGGAAGCCCATTTCCACCAGCTGTAAATGGAAGAAAAAAAAAAAATTGCATAACATAATTTTGACAGCAGCAATATGTTGACATATCTCAATATTTACTTATCTCAGAATATTAACTTATCTCAAGTTAAAATATCTCAAGTTTGACTTATCACAAAATTCTGATTTATTATCTCAAAATACTGACTCATCTAATGTTTGACTTATCTCAGAATTCTGATTTATTATCTCAAATTTCTGACTCCTCTCAAATCAGACTAATGTTCACAAGTTTATCTGAAATGTCTGACTTATCTCAAAAGTTTAACTTGTCTCAAAATTCTGACATCTGATTTTTTCTTATTCTCTCAAAAGTTTGACTTTTTTTTTATCTCAGATGTTTGACTGATTTCAAAATTCTTCCTTGTTTTCTTAAATTTTAACTTTTCTCAACATTGAATTATTTTAATATTTTGACAAAGTTTCTTGCACTTATTTTTAAAATATTATGATGAATTGTGTCAGGATTTTGACTTGGAATACCAACATAATGATTTATTTTGTTATTTTTTTAGATTTAAAATGTCCTAACCGCTGAGTCATTTTTTTTTAAAGAAACATTTGTTATGCACGAGATTAAAAAGGACATATTCTTTTTACTGCTTGTGTAGCCCGGTCATCAGATGTTAACATCTTGAGAACTCAATATTTTGAGATAATAAGTCAAAAGTTGAACACACTCTTGCTGCTAAAAGTAAAGAAAAAAACATTGTTTCTGTTCTACCAGGTGAAAATGGTCTTCTCCATCTCTAGGCCACGTTTAGTGTGTGAAGTTTGCTTTTGTATCTTTGCACCCGAGATGCAGAGAAACCCACAGCTCCCAGCTTAGCATCATGCAAAGTGTCTAAATTGTTCAGTGTCTCCACACTAGTGTGATGTTTCAGCCTTCTAGAAAACCCTTCTGCACTTTCATCCAGTGATATTATAGGAAAACTCCACTCCACTGAAACACTTTAAATATGTTTATATTGAAATATCTGTCAAAAATAAATAATTCTAAAAAAGTGAACACGTTACAGGATCAAAATGACCGTTTAGCTCCTAAAAAGAAATGCACAAGAGTTTCTTGTTTCACTCACAGTTTTCCAACAATGCTCAACGTCGTATTAATGAGAAATCCAGCGTAGAGCTAGTGGAGACGCTGGTCAAAGTCCCAGGATGCAATGCAGCTATATGACACCGAGTTACTGCAGAGACTTGGCTCGGTAGTGATCTATGAGATGATAATGACGTCGGTATTAGTGTGAAACTTCGAGTAGAGTGTACAGATGAGTAGGTGAAAGAGCAGGACAGAGTAAAGGACTAAAGCGCCACTGTGTCGCTCTCTTTAGGTAGAGATGAAGCGAGGGCTAAATCCCACTGCACCACTATCAGCAGGTAGTCGAACTGCATTGTGGGTAAATCATTAAGGGTAGAGTTTATGGTTATGACCGTCGCTAAGGACAGAGCAGTGGCATAAACTGCCTTAAACTCATAGCTTTTTGACCAATAGTCTAGTCTTACAGCTCTAATGCTAACCTCTGAGCTTCTACTGCTCGTCTGATGTTCCTACTTTATTATGTATATGCAAAGAAAGAGAAAGACTGAGAGAAGCCAGTGAGGACATCATGCACTTTAGACAGAGAATTAAAATATGAGAAATTGAAGCGTTTGCTCTTTAGAAACGTGACTCTTCAGCTCATTAATGGAGGTTGATTTAACACACAAGGTTGATCTGAGGTTGCTGAAGTGAGTGTATGGTAGACTGTGATCTACTACAGTGTGTGTGTGTGTGTGTGTGTGTTTCCTCTCTTTAAGACAGTTTGTTGTCCTCCACATGAGAACACAGTGTCTTTGTTCAGAAACAGCTCATAACTGATAATAATGTTTGCACTACGGTGTGAGCGAGATCCCGCTGCTCAGGTTTAGTTTGTCGCATGTTGTTATAATAAAATGTGGTTTGCGTTATCTTGGGTCTGAAACAGAAGGAATTTGAAATTCTGCTCAGATGTGGAGACTGAACCGTGGTGTGCGCTGATGATCCGTCTGCTCGCAGAGGTTATAAAGCTGCCAGAGGCATTCATTAGGTCACCTGGATACAAGGATGGAAAGCTGAAAATTAATTTCATTTATAAAGCACCTTGTGTACAACATCCTGAAATGCTTTACATAACGCTATTAAAATATTTAACAAAACAATGACTATAAAGCAAAATAATGAACCAATGAATAGTGCTTGAGAAAATAATTGGTTCTTCGATGGATCCTTTTTTTGTTTAATTTTTAATAAATGTTTTGGATTGTTTAAACTTAAGATTCATCCAGAAGCAATGGAGATGCATTCTTTTGCACTTAAGTATAATTCTGAAAATTATGAAAACTAACCTAAAATAATAAGTCAAACCTTTTTAGTATACAGCGTTGAATAAAATGTTTATCTGGCTCTAGTGGTATTTTAGCAGAGTTTTCTCCATGATGATTATGAGCTCTCTGTGCCATTCTGAGAGCTCAGGGTTGATAACGTTAATAGTTTGTTTAATGCTGAGCATGTGAACACGACACAACGGAAAAATATTTCCACAATGAGAGCTGGCAAGACACCTGCTCGATCCACATGGCCAGATTAGAGATCAGCCTGGAATTTAAAAAAGAGAGAGAAAGATAAAAATGATAGAATGAACATTAAATCCGCTATTTACTCCTGGTGTGATGAGGAGAACAGGAGATTCAGCTTCAGCTTCAGGGACTTGCATCATTTCCTTTAAAGATATCACATTCTGTCTTTCTCTCTCTTTCTCTCTCTCCCTCTCTCTCTCTTTTTTCCTACTCTTGCTGCATTCCAGAGGATTTTCATACTGCAGGCATTCAGACGATTACAGCAGGAGGCTGAAATTTCAGACGTGAACAGTGTGGCTTTTTACAGCCTCCGCTGTCTCTCTGTCTGTGAGCTGCGTTAGCTCTGAGAGCTCTCGCTTCAGCACAGCAGCCGGCTAGCACGAGCGCTAACGCTTAGCTGTAACTCCGTGCGACAATGAAGGGCTGCTTTTCTGTTTGTCTGTAGATTATCATGCCGTCCCCCAGGTTAAAACAACACCAACAAAATGGTAATAATACACAAGAGTGAGTCAAATGCAAACTTTTACTTTTTTTTTCTTACATTTTGCATTGTTTATTGCTAATAGGTGTCACAAAAGTATCATTTTTTTCTACATAATCTCAATTTTGTTTAATGCAAGTGTCCGGATTTCTCTTGAAATTTTTTTTATTCAATTCTAATCTATGTCGCACTTTCAGAGTTTTCATTTGACTCACCCTTGCATATTCCAAGATCTGTTGAGTGTCCGTCAACAAGAAATAAACAGATCTGATAATAATGAATGTTCACCAAGATCTCCAAGATTTAGAATACTGGTGGAAGTGGCTTAATTTTCATTTGAATTGTTGATTATGACACATTATATTCACTAGGCTAGTGTACTAGTATATTAGTAGGCAGGCAAGTAATATTAACTTTTTGTTTCCTCGTTTTTTTGTAATGGGTTTTAGGGCACTTCCATAGCAAATGGAATGACATTTATAAAAAATCCTGAGAAATTTAATTACAGTTTCCCCTTTTTTTTTAATGAATTTAAGTAGTCTTTTTTTTTTTTTTGTAAAAAACATTTTACAAAATCTTTAGGCATCTCACATTTTAATTTAGTGTGCCACAGTGTGAGTTTCGCTGTTTTACCAAGTCCTTTTTTCCACAAATCTAATTTTCATACCTGAAGGTCTGGGTTAGTCACACGTTGTTATCTCACAAGTCACTGATCTGATGATGATGATGATGATGATGATGATGATTTGGTCATAGATTACTCACAGCACTCTCCTTCCCTGACCTGCTGCTTTATGCTGGATTTCATCCATGTTGTTTTTCTCATTCAAAAATTTATATCAAGAAGCGCAGTGCAGCAAATCACCAAACAGAAATTTGATGAAATGCTATTCGATGGCATCAGATTGAGTCACATGATCAGAAGTCAGATTTGACTTCTGTGGCCAAAGTTCAAGTCGAATTGAATACTAAAAGATTTCAGGGGGCCAGTAGGAACAATGTTTTTAGCTCAGTCCTAATCAGCTTCGTAAAAACAGGAGGGGAAAAAAAGCGCCCTGCTAATTCAGGAATACACCATACACAGACATATACACATGCTCCTTCACACTTGGGACAATTTAGACATGTTTTTTGGAAGGCGAGAAGAAAACCAGAGAACTGGGGGAAACTCACGTGGACATGACAAGAACGCATGAAACGAAAAGGGGAATCTGGGAGCTGTGAAGCAGCAATGCTACCTGCTGCACCACCTGGCAATTTTTTTATCAAATGTAATTTTTTCCCCATTATTAAAAAGATCTGGAACTGCATACAAATTCATTTAATTCCATTTTTACAACTGAAATAGCAACATCATCTAAATCTTTCTTGTTTATACCTTTAAGGTGTTACCCCCAACCCACCCACCACACACACACACACACACACACACACACACACACACACACACACACAGAGCTGTCTGAACGTAGCCTAAAGCCCATTCAGTGTAGTGAGCTTCACCGAACACACCATATGGAGGAAACTGAAAGGCCACTGTATGAGGGGAAAAAATCTAAATTAAAAATAAAATGAAAAGAGAACCTTGGTGGGAATGTCACTGAAAACAAGGAGCAGGAGAATTCCAGGGCACATGCCAGGGATTTTCTTTTAAATGACGCTTTAACGGGATATTAAATAGCTGGAATCTTGCTCGGTGTTTATCTTTCATGCGTGGTAGATTTCAGGACGTCCTGTGTGATCTGCATTGCTGTGTAATGCTATTCAGAGTGAGTGTGTGAATTTGTGCAGGATGAGGATTGGTCATGGGGAAATGTTTTAAACCCCGGTGTCGTGTGGATCGTGCTGGAGATGCAGTGTTTACTCTCTGCTTTTACTAGTCACCAGAACACGTTATGTGTGTGTTTGAATTTCCATGAATGTGTGAGTTAATACGGTGGACGTCATTATAAATATCATCATGCTTGAGGAAGAATGAAATGCTTCAGATGGAAGACAGATGTGTAAAAGCACTCTGTGATTTTCTTAAAAGGAAATTTAGTAGCTGAAACTGACCCCTTGTGTAAATGGCTTCTTGGGGAGTCTAAGATTTAAGCATTGCCATTCGCCACCTGTTATGTGTAAATGAATCATAATGGCTTCGTCCATCTATCATTATTTAGTGGCCAGAAATATTGATGGGACGTCCATTTGAGCCAACAGCAGTGAGCGATTTTCCTCGATAAAAAGGGTACTATTTATAGAGCGCTGTTAGGGCTTAACGAGAACGATTTGTTTGAAATGAAACGAGATGGCCAGGACTGGTGCAATTACTCTTATTGTCTTGCAATTTTTGCTTCATTTGAAATTCAGAATAATTTTTCCATTATTAGGAATTCCCTTTCTTGCCTTAAAGTTAAATAGAGAAATAAATGCTGGCTTTATGAGCTGTGATGAGAATTGGGAAGAAAGAAAACAGAAAAGAAAGTCATAACATAATATCCTGCAGCAATATCGTTCTAGTTTCCAGCAGGGTTCTGTCGTTTCTTCGGCTCTCACTGTGCTCTCAGTTGTGCACTGTAGGGTGTGTGTTTTTTTTTTTTTTTTTTTTTTTTTTTTTTTAACTTGACCAAGAATGTTACGTGTTTTACAACATGAAAAGAGGTTCTCTTTTTTTTTTTTTTGTCAAGGTCAGTCGACATTAAGCAGAGACTGGAGGCAGAAATACGTTAAATAACAACCGTAATGTCTGACAAGGCCTCTGAGACTCATATGTGCCAGTCACTTATTGAATACCAGAGTCTAATTTCACTCTGACATAAAAAGCGAAAACACTTTAAAAGTCTCTTCTGGTTGATTGCAGCTTTTTGGTGACGGCCAGCACACAAAGCAGCCAAGCACAAGAGCTCAGGCCAGAGCAGGTGAGCTCGCCTGAGTCTCAGAGTAACACACGAACCTTCCACAAGCCAAGCGTAAAGGAGGAAGTGTGAGATTGGCTGTTATTACTGTAGAGGCTCTCTGCTTTTCCTCTGCTGATTAGAAAATATAAAATTCATTTCCACAGCAGGAACCTTTTCAAAAATCCAAGAACACTGTCAGGAACTTTAGGTCTGTATCCACTGCAGGAAGCTTTTTAATCAAACCCATGCCCGTTGTCAGGAACTTTAGATACTTTGCCACTGCGGGCACTGGAACTTTTTCAGGAAATCAGGAACATTGTTGGGAAACCAAGAAGTTTGTCAGGATGGATTTTTCAGGAACCCAGGAACATTTCCATTGCTGACACCTTTTCAAGAACTTTTGGTACTTTTCTGCACACTTGCACTGCAAGAACTTTTTCAGGACCCAGGAACTTTGTGTTTTTATCAAACCCATGCTGATTGTCAGGAACTGTAGATACACTGCCATTGCAGGCACCTTTTCAGGAATCTGGGAACTTTGTCAGGAAATCAGGAACATTTTCAGGAACCCAGGAATCCTAGGCACATTTCCATTGCTAAAAACATTTCAGGAACTTGAGTAATTTTCTGCACACTTGCACTGCAGGAACTTTTTCAGGACCCACAAGCTTTAGATGTGTTTTCGCTGTGGGAACAATTTCAAGAATTTTTTTTTAAAAGGCTCAGGAACATTAGATTCATTTCCATTGCTGAAAACTTTTCTAGGACTATTTTTCTGCAAACTTTTTCAGGAACCCAGGAACTTTAAAAACAAACACAAAAAAAACTCAGGAACCTTAGCCACAATTTGGAATGTAGCTCAGCTGGCTAGAATGACATTTCTACCTGTTTATATGGCACCTGAACTCATAGTTAGAACTGAACATTGGGAAAAAGTTTACAGACCTGTATGTTTAAAGTAGTTCTCAAATGTTTCGTGGCCAGGGACTCCTTTAAAATATTAAATCAGTTCCACAGACTACAGATGTATTTCATGAACACTATGTGTATAATAATATTGTAGCTTTTTACAGCCGAAGCGCTTTCTATTCCTGAATATTCCACTGACAGAACATATATTAGATTGGAGTTTACATTGTGTGTAAGCCGACTTGTTTTTGAGTCATTGAGGTTTGCAGTAAAAGCCATTCAATTCAAGTGGCCAAGCAAACAGAGCTGCTCATACTTCCTACATAAGAACTCAATAATAAATGTATTAACTTTAATGAGGGTGGGTTAAAATGGTGATTTCCACCACTGTATCTAAAAGAAACAACAGCAACAACAACAACAAAAATCATAGACCACTGGGTGTCCCTGGACTCTTTGAGAACCATTGGGTTACCTAGTTGATCAAGGTGCCTAGATGATCTGTTTGGTCTGACTGCTCCTGCCTGAATAGTGAGTAAAAGCCTAATCAGACCTTGAAGCTCCTCTATAATTACTAGTGTTGTTTTTGCTTTTAACACAAGCATCACATGGGAAATAATGTAACCACTTCACAACCTCCAGAGGACTCCTACTGTCTTGGGTACCATTACGTGATAGGAAACAGACACAGGTACTCGACTGGGGTATGGAGAGTTCTGGATTTAGTTTTAGTAACTGCACCATGTCGTACTGTGCTGTCTTATGAAAAAAGCTAACAGATGATGAGATGCACTCACACTAGATTACCACAGACACAAAGAGTTTCCATTTGGCTCAGGAGAAGATTACTAATTAGAAGACTGTGATTATAAAGTTGTTTACTTCTAATCACTCCAAGGTTTCTCCACGGCTGAACTGCACCAAGCTTGAGTGGAGTTGGCACAGTATCAGGCTAGTGATGTGCCAGAGATTTAGCGTTACCTGTGTACAGTCTGAAAGGGGTTTAAGTGATAACACATCAGGGAAATGCTTTCAACATGACTCTGCCTCTCTCTGTCTTTCTCTCATGTTCTCAGACACGAGTGTGTACAGATATCTGGCTGAGTCATGAGCTGCTCTCCTCTGGTAGCATTAGGCTACTGTTTGAAGTCTGCACGTACTGATGGCTGTGATATGGCCTTATTCCTGCACCAATAACATCGACCCGTCTACAATGCTAATCTAATGCTCCAGATCGTCACTGGAGATGGCTAGAGAGGGCCTTAGTGAGAGTACACACACACACACACACACACACTTTTGTGTGATAGTCAAGGTTAGCCATATTATCTTAGAGTGGAAATCCATTTGATACGTTTCCCTACATCCTGTTTACTCCAAACTCACTTATAATGCTTAATAGATGTTTAAAATAGCAACTCGGTAACACAGATTTAAAATTAGAACCATGACTTTCCAGTATTGGAGCCATACAGTAAAAAGTAGTTCCGGTTTATTTACTTAGGTTTTGTGAAGAAAAATTAGTGCCGTTCCTAGAAGAATGCATTATACAGATTTAGATTTTCATTTACAAACACTTTGGATTAAGGAATTCGTTAAAATGTTCTACAAATCTAAAAACTCTGTGTTTTGCCTAAATGTTTATTGACCAAGTTCAGCAACTGTCCTTAGACTTACATTATGTGAGTTTGTGTTGTCATTTCCTGCCTGTTGAAAATGCATGCGGTCCTGGCATGGTGTGTGTGTGATGCTGATTAGTATGTTTACTGTCGCTGATAAACACGGAGATGAGAGGTTGTTTAAAGAGCTCAAATGCTCGTATTATTCTCTGATCTTTCCACATTAAGTTCTACTCAGGCTGTGACCGCACTGGCAAAGCCTGTGATCTGCGTGTTTCTTAAATGGATGTCATTGCGTGTCATCTGGAGGAATCCCGACATGCTGAAGCTATGAGAAGTTCGTGTCTGCTTGTAATATGCTCTGCTATTTATAACGGTTAGAGAGGTATGGTGGTGCAGCGGGCAGTGTTGCCATCTCACAACTTCAGGGTCGATCCTGAGCTGGAGTTCCTGTGTGGAGATTTGCATGGAGTCTCCCAGTGCGGGTTTCCTCCCATTTCACCAATAACATGGTGGTAGGTGGCTTGGCTACTCTAAACTGCCTCTAGGTTAGAACGAGTGTGGTAATGTGTGTGTGTGTGCATTGTGCTCTGCAATGAACTGCCGTCCCATCCGGACTGTATTCCTACCTCGCTCTCAGTCTTCCCGGGATAGGCTCCGGATCCACTGCGACCCTGACAAGCACAAAATGCTTCCTGAAAACTGTTTCACAGCATGTTGGCGTTCTTAACAGCTAGATTTAGGAATTGTTAGGTGAAGAGGCTTACTTTAAATTGCATCTTGTAGCAGAGACCCATGCCTTTCTAGGGAAGAAAGTTTTTTTTATCAAGACAAACAAGCATTATGTAGAGGGTTTTGTATTTTTACTTATTTGCTGTTCAGTTTTCAAGCTTTTCAAGTTGTATTATACACAGCAGGCCCACAGTTTACAAACAAGAGCTTTTGACCAAACATACGTTTGGTTATTCAGGTCCAACACCAATCAGAAGTCTGGATATTCAGGTCCAACACCAATCAGAAGTCTGGTTATTCAGCAACCTGTTCGTATAAACCATACCGTCCAGCCAAATGTCTCTCTCATGGCCTTTCAGATCTTTTGTATTTTTAATGATTTATTTATTAATAGTCACACATTTGCAATTACAATAGTCAGGCACTAAAAAAATGACATCTCCACAAGTGAAAATATCTTTAATATAGTAAAATGTATCTAGTATATCCTATTATAAGATTACAATAAACCAAATATATAATTATTAAACCTATTTTTAGACATTTTCCACTAATTTCAAGCTTGAGATTTTTTTTAAAGCATTTGTCTTTAAAAAAAAAAGCAATTATCTGCAGATAGAATAAGAAGATTTAGAGCTTGAAATGAATAAAAGCACCTTACTTTAGTGACTTTACTATTATTGTGCAGCTCAGAGTGGTGGTACTTTCCGTATGACTTCTAATAACAAGCCTTTTGTTATAACCTACCTGGAATGTCACTTTAGAAAAGCTGTATGAACCTGGGACTTGACTCAGACTGGCAAGTGATCTCTAATTTATTCCAAGGCTTTTCCACCTTTATTAAGCAACATGGGCTCTTTAGCCAAAAGGTTTAGGAAACATATGTATTGATAGCCTTACATGAGCTGATTAAAGATTGTGGATTATTTGCCTTCCTGAATTCCTAAATATTAGGCAAATTAACATTGAAATATGTCCTGACAGCCATAATATATAGTGCACATATTGTGCGTATATATTTGGTGGATAAGGGCTATAATTCTTCCTTAAATAAATCTTTAAAAAAAATAATAATAAAATCTCTACTCCCATAAGCCCTGTATGTTCTTTCTAAACGCTAAACGCTTCTGAGAGACCGATAGATCAATATTCGCACCAGGGCAAATCTGCAATTTCCTTTACTCTTTTCTTTTCTCTTTTTCTCACAATACTGCCACTGTTTGCTTGCGCTTGGTGCTTTCCAGCAAGCGCCAGAGCCCAGAACATGTCACCGCCGTCGACACAGTGAGAGACCCGAGAGATGAATGTGTCGAGAGCCGGCCTCTGCAGGATTAAACGAGGACAAGGCTGCACAATTTAGTGCTATAGAAACCAGACAGCGTTGAGTTTTTGTCCCGTGATTTTTATATAAATATCTCCAGCAAATATCCTGTGGGCACAGTTCTCAGATCTGTCAGTCATGTCATGTGCAGCCTTGTGGTTTGTTGTACGAGTGCGGGCCAAACTGTCCTGAGACAGAGGTCATGACCTCTCTCTGTGTGCTGAGAGTCATTATTGATAAGCCTGAGTGTCATTACCACAACCGCAACTACTATAATAAAGCCAATACGATGAGAAGGAGAGTGAAAGAAACAAAGGAATGTGGGGAGGGAAGGGTAGAAAGAACAAGAGACAGATTAGTTTGGAAAGGACTACAGACAGATTAAAAGGAAACAAAAGAGTCGAAGAGAGATGCAGAAGAAAAAGAAGTGGTGGGATGAGTGAGGAAGTGAGGCAGTCTGAAAAAAATGGAAACAAGGCCATAGACAGACTGAAAAAAAACAAGAATTATTGAGAAAAAAGGCCAGAAGTTGTCGGTCCTGGCGCAAATGAGAAAGACAGAATGAAAGGTGGGGTTAACCGGATAGAGAACGAATGAGAAAAAAAGGTGTGAGCTGGAGGGATTGATCGTGGGTGGAGCAGGCTGGCATGCCGACTTGGCAGCGGTGAAGTGATGGGAAAAGCCAACAGCCTAACTTCATTCACAGACGCTCCCTGGCATTATTAAAGAACACAGAGCGTTTTTTTAAAACACTCACATCAGGCAGTGTGTAAAAAATGAGTGTCTGTCTGCCGAAGGTATCTTCCACATTTTTCCTTCGTTATTTGAATAGTGAAGGATGTGAGCATGTTTTTTTTTTAAGATGTAAAAACAGTGCGTGACATTAAGCTCTTGGAATGTGGTGTAGAGAGAAACCTGGTAGTAGTTCCAGAGACGCAGAGATACTGGCAATAACTGGAATTCCCACGTCATGCAACACCAGAGAGAAGAACCTGAGTCCCAGCTTCTGATTTTCATCCGATAAAGTAACACTTAAAAAATATATATATATATATATATATATATATATATATATATATTAAGTACATAATGGCATTGTAATATGTTAGCAATGCACAAACATGTCTGTTTAAACGTAGCAGTAAGAGATTGTTAATCAAATGGTGTACTAATGGTAAAACATTATAGTTACAAATAAATAGGTTAATTTTATAGATATTAGCAAGTATTTAAAGTAATTACCAATAAGTAACTTGTAATTGTTAAGTTTATAGCTGAATACTTATATCTGAATGTAATTATTAAGCTGATACATATTAATTTTTTAGCCATTACTAATGCAACAATTAATAACTAGTAATTAGTTACTAAGTAATAATATTGTACAGTCATCGTAGAAAGTTATATGTAGCCATAAATCAAATGCTATATTTTGTGGTTGTTAAGTAGAAAGTTAATAATTTTAGCTAGTGACTAAATACTTAATAACCATCGCAGCTACAAGTCAGTAATTTAATTATAACCATGTGTTACTGTCCTTAAATTGTGTCTTACATTTGAACATATTTTAATGCTAATTTTCTGGTTGTGACCAAATTAGTTACTAATTGTAGCAGCAACATGCATTTAATAAAAGGGTAAAATAATGGTAATGGGTTATACCTTCCCATAAATTGCATGTTAACCTTGTAGTTGTTACTAAGGAAATAGAAGTCAGATTGACAAATGATAAACACACGGAAATCTCACATCGGAAATCTCAGCTTAATCAAAATCATACGAATTCTATTCTATTCAAATACCTAAACTTCACCTGAATATTTAAAAACAGATTAGAAAGGGGGACATTTGTCTTTTGCACACTTCATAACACAACATTAGTAGAAATATTTAATCAATTTTGGAGAACTAACTCTGAAAACCAGGGATTTCAGAGACTTAATGTGATATGTTGATTAAGGGAGATCTGGAAATGCCTAAAAAAATGTGCAGAATGGTACAGTGACTAATTGTTTAGTATTAATCCCCACAAGTTACTAATTATTTTTGTAACCACTAGAAGATGAATTTATTCACGGGCATATTATATACATATATACATATTATTACCATGCCATTACCCACTTACTACTAATCTGCAAAGTTCTACTTTAGATGATCATTTATACTTCTGTGTCTCTTAAGTTAAGAGGGTGTCAGGTTTGGACCCTTTGTGTCAGACAGTATTGTACTGGACAGGACTGAGGTATGTCTCAATTTTTAAACTTAAAGACTTATTGGCTAAGACTCCATATCCTAACAGATGGGTGTGTGTGTCAGTGCATTTCCAGTCCTGGAAAAGTCAAGGCAATGCCAGTCTTGATGCCATGTCTTCTCAGCCTTCACGGTTATACAAGTTTGAGTGTAAGAACAGGCATGTGGCTGTAGGAACATCACTGGCTCACGGATGGCCTGTTACCCTGTGTACTCATGCATTTCTTGAAGTTCAGATGATCCAAGTGATTGTAGTCTGTGCATCATCGTTTTAGGCGTATCTGTTTTGAAATCAAAACACAGATTGCTGCGTATAAAGCAAGCATGCAAATCCTTAATTCTCAGCTTTTTCTCATTATTCATTTCCCATTTTTAAGAGGAAAATATGGAGAGGGAAAAAAAAAAAAAAGGTACAAAACTTGTATCCCCCCACGCAAAGGGCACCAGCAGGGGCGATATGAGGATTTGACCAGGAAAGATGTGAGGAAAATAGCTAGATGACATCAGAAAGATGGCATCATTGGAGGATGACTGATGACACAGCGATACGCTAATCTGGCTCAAATCCACGTAGAGAAATGCTCGGGCATGAGGTTTTGCAAAGGTCACAACTTAAGAAGGAAAGGAAGAATGGATGATCTTTTGGGCTCAACAAATTTACCTCATTTATCAACCTGCACACTTGTAGGAGACTGTCCTCCACTTGTCCTTTGGGTCAAAACAGACAAACTGTCAAAATATACAGTTCTGTGCAAAAGCCTCAGGCACATGCAAAGAAATGCTGTAGAGCAAATACGCCTTCAAAAATAATGAAATTAAATGTTTCTATATTAAAAAAAAATATTATAAAGAGCCGTAAACAGTAATAAATGAAACAAAGTCAATATTTGGTTTGATGATCCTTCACTTTCAAAAAAAAAAAAAAATAGTCTCAGGTATAATTTCTGCAGTTTTATAAGGAAATGAGCTGGAAGTGTTACTGAGCATCTTGCAGAAGCAGCCACAGTTCTTCTGGAGACTTTGACTGTCGACTCGCTTCTTATTTCTGCAGCGAAACCCAGCAGCCTTCATTATGTTTTTATCTGAAAAGTGTCTCTTATGGAATCTGCTGCTTTCTTTACTGACATACAAACATTTTTCTGTAACATTTAATTTTGTGCTGGAAAACTAATGTTTGGGATCTAAAATTTTAGCACTGACTCGATAAAGTAGAAGTCAGAAAATAAACATCTATAACAATATATAATCTATAAAAAATCTATAACAATCAATAACTTTTTTAGTTTGTACTAAAAAAAAAAAAAAAAAAAATAGGATGCCTAAGACTTTTGCACAGTACTGTACACCTAAAACTCAGGATATAGACCAATATTATACTACATCATATTTAGAGTCCAGATTGTCCACTTATAGAAAAAATGCAGATGAATTGAATGGATGACACACGGATTGATTCTGAGTATGTCATTAAGCTAATATTTGTCAACTAAAAAAACTACTGAACTAGAAATATTTGCTGTTTAAAAAGAAGAATTGTGTTTTGACAGTCTATCTGTTGGCAGTAAAGCGCTCAGATCTGTTTTTTATGGGCTTAGAAGAGTAAAAGACCGTATGAGTAAGACACAGGTCCATTTTCCATGTTTGAGTAATCACTGACTCACCTCTTACTCTGAAGTTTCAGCGTCACTTCATCACGGTGTTGATCTGGGGTCCGCAAGAGGTTTAAAAACAGCTACAAGAATTCACATGGCTGAACGGGTGAAGTGTACTTAGAAAAATGCTTATTGACATACATTTGGAATGAACAGTGTTGCCAGTGTGTTTTTTTTTGTTTTTTTTTAAAACATTGTACAGTAAATCTGAGTATTTCTTTCCAATCAGGATTCTAATCCCAACATCAACATGATGAAAATGCACAGAATTGTAGTGCTATCTTTTGTAGGTCCATGTGACATGGACAACTTTACAGATGCAGAAAACTCAGAAATGTCATCAGATGTTCGCTGCTGGTGGTTATATTTTCTTCTTTTTTTTCCTAAGGTTTCTAATTTTTGTCATGTGCGTAGCCTGTTTCAGTGCTACTAAGTTGAAAGTGTGGATGTTTGGGTGTCCATGTAGGTGGTTAATTCAGAGCAGGCTGTTATTTTGGTGTTTGTTGCTGTAAGTGATGAGAGGTCACAGATGTACGTTATTGTCCCTCTAGTATAAAAATTCCTTTTTTTCCACTCTTCATCTTCATCACTCTTTCTCCCTCTCTCTCCCATGGCTATGGTGTAAGTGTGCAGGAGCATTTTGGACCTGCTTTACCGAAAAACCACGATCCGTCTCTCTTCTCTCGCTCGGCAGGTTTACAGAGCAGCTTCCAAATCCCCCAGCGTCTGTATAAGGCGGCGTGAGCGTTGACACACACTCGCAGCCAGTAGCAAAGAACACACGTTTCAGAGAAGAAAGACGGAACCAGCACAATAGTAAAAGACAGAGTAAGGTGATTTACGATGGGTTTATAATTTCTTTGGCAAGGCTGCTGTTTTGAAAAATCTGAGTTTTAGATGTTTTAGGCAACAGAGTTTGGAAATTGCACAGAGGGTCTGTATTCAATTTTTCTTTTTTTCCCCCCTCCCTGATGGGAGGGCAAAGTTGTAGAAATGAGTGTGTGTTGATGGGGACACACCCCTTTAAGACCACATTCAAAAGCCTTTCACTTTTATTTTATTTGCTTACATCAGAGTGAAAAAATAACTGGTTAAATGTATACATCAATATAAAATGATTTTGTACTACAAGTTAGTTGTATAAATATAATAATATATGCAAATGGTGCGCTGGACCATTAAATATGCTCTAGTCTGCATAGTTATTAACCAACAGTTGCTGGTTGTTTATTGTGATTGGTTGGACTTTCACATAACTATTAATCAAATTGTTATTTAATGTATTTATTCATAGTAAGCAATGTAATCATTTACTATTTATGGCAAAAATACTTACGATACTAAGGAGGCTGAGAACATTAAAGAACATTATGCTTTAGGAAGTAAATTTCTGCCTGAAAACTACAACAAATTTATGTTAGGTGCAGCTGACTGAATCAAGATAAAAGTATCCGTGTTAATAAATGACTTTATTTTTATACACTGTGAGTGTTAATGATCGAACCCATCCAAAAATTCTGAAACTTTCAAGAACAGGCTCGTTTTTAGCGTAGTGCAGAATGGAGTATCGATGCTTCTTTTTATTTAAAGTATATATGATCACAGTTAACACTCAGGTTAATTATTTTGCCTTGATAAAAGCAACCTTTGTTTTACGAATGACAGCAAACTTGGCATTTACTGTTAGAATAAATACAGGCTTCATTACTGATAGAGGAGCGCAGAAGCAGTGGATAAAATCATAAGGATCTTATCGTGCCGTATGAGTCACGACCTAATAAAAGTCCTATTACTACCTGGCGCTGGCAGACAATGGCCTGCAGAATAAATTATTATTACTGTATTTTGTTATTTATAGCTGAAAAATGACATTGACTTTGTGAATACAGAAAAATTCCACTTATTCAAAAGGCTGCTTGGAAAGCATGACTTTAAAAAAACAGAAAGAAATTATCATGGAGAGTATTTTCAGGGCTGTAAATGGCCTGTGAAACTGTGAAGCGAATTATTTTGTTTCTGACACAGAACAGGTTTTGGATGTCCAGTTTCTCTGAGGTGCAGTGAAAGAGAAACAACTGAATTTATTTTGGCTGTACGGTGTAAGAGCTGCAAATCTCAATTTGTGAGAGCTGACATGGGTTTGATTTACGAGGGGATGCCTTTAGCTTTACAAAAAATAAAAATGAAATGAAATGAAACAAGAAATCTCCTTGTAGAATCGGATTCCCCCTTAGCCATTCGTTTGGCTACATAATTCTTAAAATGTCTATTAGCTATAAAATAAATAGATCTCTTGACTGTTCTTACACTAACTTTTGTTGTTGAGTAGCAACATTTTGCTAGTTTATGCTTCTTAGCATTTTCGATCACCCAGTTAAGATTAATTTTAGCTTTCGTCTCCTTGGAAGGCGTGAAATTTGCTTTAGGGCAGTGGTTCCTAACCTTTTTTCCTTGGGCCCACCCCACATATATATATATATATATATATATATATATATATATATATATGACAATCTGAGGCCCGCCCAGCCCAGCCCTCATATGTGTGTGTGAGTAGCATATATATATATATAATATGCTACTCACACATGTACACGTATACAGTATAATCATTACCTGCTCTTTCGAATACCTTTCTTCTGTCTGTCGGTCTTTTTGATAGAGCCATCTCTTTTTTTTCTCTCGAAGAATACCTGATCTTTACCGATTGTCTCTGGATGCTTCGTTTCCTGGTGTCTTTTCAATTTGCTTGGTTTCATGCTGTCGTTTGCCAATTTTTCACCACAGAACACACATTCTGGCCGGGACTTGTCTTGACCTTCAATAAAACCGAAATTTAAGTAGGTTTTGTCATAGTGTCTAAACTTTTTCTTCACATCTGATGAAAAATCACCGCATTTTCGTTTCTCTGACATTTTTTCCATTTGATTTGGATATTGTGTTGACACACACGTTATCTGAACCGACAACAGCCAATGACGGTCCTTCCAGCTTGGAACGTGAACGCAATTGGCTAGTGTAAAAGAGAATCGTTAATAATATTTTATAGAAGAGATAACTGTTTTTTGACTGCCTTATTGTAAGCACATGATTTTTTTTTTTTTAAAAAAACATACAAAAATATTTTTATATAAAACTATTAGTGGAACATTTTATGCATCTTTATTTGACCTCAAATCATATAAGCTCCCGTGACCCTCCTGTGAACTCTGGCGGACCCCAGGTTGGGAACCACTGCTTTAGGGCATTTCTGGAGTAATTTTATGGCATCTGTGCAACAACAGTCAACTGATCATGGAGAAATAACAAGCAGAGTCTTAATTAACTTACAAATAAATATTTACATGAGCATTTAGTAGCATGTTAGTATTCTTAGGTCCTTACTGGATTGTACTTGAACGAGTGTGGCACTGATGGACACTACAAGACATTTCTGTAAGTTGCTCTGGATAGCATCATCTGTCATATGCTGTAAATGTCATATTTTGGTGGTAGCATATTGAATCTGGCAGACTCAGTAGTGAGAACATTGGCAGATGTAAACATGCTGTCCCTGGAGAATCAGTCAGTAGCTTTCTTTACCATTCTCTGGTTTCCTTTCGTGTTTGTGTATAAATATCCATCCACAAAATGACTGTAGTCTTTCGCTTCCATGATACGTCGTCAGGAGGGTGTTTTTCTTACCGTTCAAACAGCGAATTACTGATTTAGAGAACGGCCAATTTCTTAACATGCAGCGCAGTTTCTTGCAGTTCAAACACCGGTGGTGTGCATCTGTTGAAAAAGGGTTTGTATGCTGATGAAAAGTTTAAGTGTTAGACCAAAGAAATGTTTATACATGTTCTGACATTCTAGATAATTGAGTCCTGTGTTTATTTTCAGTTGAAAGCTTAATTTATCTTCAGGTCCTTTATAGATGTTGATCTAACATGGTGTTTAATGAGTGTTTTGAATGGAGATGAGTTGAGGTTGCTGGAGAGAGCGTATAGTGGACTGTGTTCTATTACTGTGTGTGTGTGTGTGTGTGTGTGTGTGTGTGTGTGTGTGTGTGTGTGTGTGTGTCTCTCTCCAAACCAGAACACAGTGTCTTTGTTCAGAAACAGCTCACAACTGATGATAATGTTTGCACTGCTCTTCAGTGCAGCATGAACGAGTTTTATTTTGTAGCATTTTGAAACTTTTTTTTTTTTTTAATAGTTAAATGTGGTTTGGATTATCTAGGAGTTGAAGAAAAGGATTCTGAATTCTCCAACGAGTTGGAGACTGAACGGCTGATGATTGTTGTTAACAATCCTTGGGCTCAGAGCTTTTAAACTGGAACATGAACGCGAGATCAGTCACTAAGTCACCTGCTGAAAGACATAGCGCGAGCTGGAGAAGATGGATAAGATGGTGTGAAACAAAGAAATAAAGCTTTCCATCCAGGCAGCAAGAAATCTCAACAAGGATTTCAGAGGAATACACAAGTGTTCAAAAAAATAAATAAATAAAAATAAGTAAATATTTCACACATTTTCAAGATATTTGATGGAGATATTTAGAGAGGGTAGTTAAGAGGTGTTTTGGCTACAACATCACTTCCCAGTGCTGTAAAACCATGACCTCTTAGGCACTGGAAACAACAGGATATTTGGTAATCAGCCTCATACTGACCTGAGGCAGACTTGGCCTGGTATCAGAGTGTGCAGACACAGACTCTGCACATGTGCCGTCTCTTTGGAGGAGAAACGGGGAGAAGAACGAGATTAGCTGCAGCGCAAGCCAGGCTTTGGGGATGATTAGGTGCTGTTTGGCTCTTCCAGTGTCTGGCCAGGTTCGAATGCTCCATGCTGCAGTCCCGATCCAAGAGAGAAGAGAAGGGATGAATGAGAAGGCGAGAACTGAGGTCTCCTGAGAGGACCCGTTCAGATTTTTCAGACTTTTTCGGCTTGGGATGTGAGATGTTATGTTGGAACAGCTGTGGATAAAGCCACAGCCACACAGCCTTTCAGTGTTTGGTTCTCTACAGAGCAAGCTATGGAAAAGTGTACAAATTAAATATATGCCAGCGTTAAGGCCTTGTATTGGTCAATTTCAGGGGTGGTGTTAGCTATTATCATCCATGTAGAGGAAGATGAATCCATATGGTGTGTCTCACATGATTAACTTCTAAGATTCAAAGTTTGAACAATCACCTTTTATTCCCCTCTTTACATCGACACCTTTCATTTTTCCTCCGTCTCTCCCTCTCACACACATCCTCCAAATGATTTTTATTATGCTATCCATCACCATTAACCTGAGGTGAACTGCACTTAACACTTCGCTTTGTTCTAATGTTGTGTTTGCAGAGGCTGTGGATCATGGATCAACTAAATGTGACAGGTAAGTAGTATATTTTGCTGATTGCACTGCAACACATGCACTACAAGTGTCCAACTCAAGGCCTGACTAACAAAAAATAATATAAAACAGTTTAAACAGTTTAAATTTGAGCACTATTAGTATAATAATGTAATATAGTGTAGTATAATAAAGCACTGGCACCTGGCATTAGTCGTTTGTTTTCTCCAAAACTGACCAGTGGTTATGATGAACAAACTGCCCACCTGCACTCATGTTCAAAATGACAGAATTATTGACCTGAAACTGATCTAAATCCACTGAAAGCAAAACTCTCAAAGACACAAGCCTATCCATGCATATAACCTGATTTTTTGGGGTCTTTCCTTTTTGCCATTTAAGAGCTATTAGGCTCTAAATCAATGTCATTTTGCTTTGTTCATGTACTTTCCATTGCAATCTCCCTCCTTGAACTTTTCCACATTTTGTAGTGTTACAACCTGGAACTGAAATGCACTTTAATTGGGTTTTTACCATTTGAGTTACACAATATGTCTAACATTTGAAGGTGCAAAATCTGTCAAACGTAGGCGAAAACATTCAATTTTGGTCTCATTAGATCAGAGAACCCTTTTCAAAATGCTTGTCGAGTCTTCAACAAGATTTCATATGGGTGTTTTTAATGCTAGCTTTCTTTTTGCCACTCTTCCATGAAGCTTTGTGGAGTGTTCAAGAGCTTCTCCCATCTGAGCTGTGGATCTCTCCAGCTCCTTAAGAGTTACCATTGGTCTCTTGATTGCTCCTCTGAATAAGCCTGCCTTTACTTGTCCTTTTTAATAAAACATTTAGTGTCACTCTGCAGGATGTTCATGGTTTGGAATTTTTCTTAAATAACCAAACCCTGATTGATACTTTTCTAGGACATTGTCCCTGCCTTGTTTTGATAGCCCCTTGGTCTTCTTCATATTGTTTGTGTAGGTATGTTCTAACAAACTATGGGTTCTTCCAGGAACAGGTGTATTTATACTTAGATCACATAATTTAATTGTACACAGGTTGACTCCATTCAACCAGTTATGTGACATCTAATGGGGAATTGGTTGCATCAGAACTAATTTAGGGGATTCACAGAAATGGGGATAGATAAGTCCCTGGAGGACTAGTGGTTATGCCACAGTGCTCTCACCACCACGACCCGGGTTTGATTCCCGGCCAGGGAACCACCAAAGACAGCACACTTCCAGTGCCTGTCCTAAGCCTGGCTAAAACTGGGGAGGGCTGCGTCAGGAAGGGTATCCGGCTTAAAAAACTGTGCCAACTCAAATATGCGGACCGATAACGGACCAATCTGCTGTGACGAACCCCTAATGAGAGCAGCCAAAAGAACAACAGAAATGGGGATAGATAGCTATGTGATCACATTTTTTTATTTGTAAACAATTTTACAAACTATGTCAATCCCAAGTATTATGTGCTATTTTGTGTAGACTCATGACATATAATTTCAATTAAGTCCATTTCCTTTCCAGGTTGTAACACCTACAAAAGTTTCAAATATTTTTTCAAGGTACTGAACCAACAGCCCATGGGTTTAAACATTAATAGCAGGGGTCTTCAACCATAGCTGCAAAGGGCCAGTGTGGCTGCAGGCCAGTTGATAGTTGATTGTAGACCAAGGTGAACTGATTAAACATGTGGAATCAGATGTGGCCCCTGCTTGGTTGGAAAGACAGCCTGCAGACACACTGGCCCTTTGGGGATAAGACTGAAGGCCCTTGATTAATAGCATCATTAATAGCTACCTACAAAATGGAGCCAAGATTACTCGAATAGACATTTTGTTGCACAATGAATTAGGCATACAAATTATTACTTTCTGAAGCCACAGAAAGTGTAGAATCTAAGTATAACACCCATATGCAATATCATAGCTGGTGCCTTACTGTCTTACAGACGTGTGTATGTAAATGTGTGTGTCTACAGCAGCATCATGCCGAAGGAAAAAGGACGTGGAAAAGATGAGACGTACTGGCGAGAGATCAATGCAGCCATGGCCCTGACCAACCTGGCCAAGCCTAAAGACGGTGCTCCTGCAGGCACCACCAGCTGCATCATCCAGAAATCCTCTCATATAGCCGAAATCAAAACTGTCAAAGTACCCATCATGCACAAGTACTAGCAACCTCATCTGGAAAATGACACGTGACTTTCTTTACTTTTGGAATCTGCTTATTTGTGTTTGTTTATATTTTGTTGTACTTATGAATATGAAGTAGACTTATGATTTTTTTTTCCTTTTTTTTGTACTTTAAGTGGAGTTGTTAAACTGCCCTGAAATGCAGCACTTCGTTGTTGTTTTGAGGTTTGTGCCTTTTTTGATGCACAAGCGCTTTTCATAATAAGTGTTGATGATGACAGTATTGCAGAACGAGACACTTTTGCATTGTTAACTTATTTTGATACGACTTTTTTTATACTCTGAAATTTCTATTCTATCATGCCAAAGTGCCTTCATATAACTAAAAAAAAAAAGGAGAAGTGCACATCTTTTACATGACATTCAGTTCCCTGGTGCAGTTACTGGAGTTTCTACAAAGATTCTACATTGTTGCTTCACAATATTTATACAGTGCCCAATGTTAAGAATTATCATATATATATATATATATATATATATATATATATATATATATATATAGTGTCATGTTTACACTATGTACACGATAGGATCGGATCTGGTCAGTGATTTTTCCACTATCAATACAATCAGAGGCAATGTGTTCCTTTTATAACTGCAGAATTATTTCCTACGTTACTGACCTTGCAATTTTAAATAACCCTAAGGCTTTTTTTTTTTTTCTTTCCTAAACTTTTAGAATGATCAATCTGTCAAGCAACTTCACAGCAGAGCTAGCTATTATTTTCTACCCTGAGCATAAGCAAGCTTTCATAAACATAATCTTAAAACATTTGTGCTTTCTAAAGCCTGGACTTGCTTTTAACTACGCCTATGCAAGATGGCTGCTGCGGTCGTTTGGAGCATTGCTTACGCATGTCCTCAGATTTACAAACATAAATACTGTATAGCTATATCACATGACACTGTGCCCACAACTGACTAAATAAACTAGCGTTGCATACTCGTACTATTCTAGACAGTTATTGAGTACTAACACTAAAATGTTTTCCTATTACAGTTAGAGTTTCAATTTGAAAAAAAAAAAAAAAAAAAAAAAAAAAAAAAAAAAAAAAAACCTCTTATATAGCCTTCAAACCTGCCCAGTGTTCTGTCTTGCATACCATTCTTCTGGATTTTATAGATTAGACAATACTTTTGTATGTATGGTCAGAGTTTTAATATTGAGATGCAGTTCAGAGCTCGTCAGCGTTTAACATTGCCGTGCATGAAATAACGAAACATTTTACACTTCAGCTTGGATCTAGTGCATCTAATGGCTGTTGCTTTTAATCACTCTGACGAACATAAGATACGCAGACGAGTATGTGAACTTCTGGACACAAAGTCATGCATCAAGGCCTAAGTGTTAAGTTTGCTAAACTAGTAGGTTGTATGTCAGGATTGCTTGGTCTGTGAACTGGGAGACTGGACTTGGCTAGCTAGCGCTGCCCTGCTAGAGCAAAAGCAGTATTTGTGTTTTCATATTTTGTCAAGATTTAGTGTTTTACTTTTCAGAGTGTGTTATTCAACAGAATGGAAATAACTGCCATGAAGTAACTCTATATCAAATGACCAAGCTACTGCTCTTTCGGGCTGGACATCAAGTAAATGTTAGACATTTTTCTTCTGCTTTAGTAGGGCACAACAGTTTAGTTAGCCAGATATGCTTTAAAATTTAGACTAAGCATTTAATAATAAGTGCCTAATAATAATAATATGTGTAAATAACAACGTAGTAACCTACTTTGGCATGTAAAGTACTGTTCCAGTAGGTAGCAACATAACTAGCAATAACTGAGCATGTAGTTTTGCTTATGCAATACAAATCACTCATTCAGTACAGTCAATGCTTGCTAACTAATGCTAAACAACACTGTGCCATTCTGCATCCAGGTCACATTTGGATTTATATGCAATTCCTATTTAAGAGCCAACCAGGCTCTCAGACACTCCAGGATGCAGATCAAAAGCACCTTAAGTGCCTCTAAGAAAAGACAAACCGCCTTAGACTTGTCTGCTTACCGTGAAGAACCAATGTACAAAACACATGGTGTTAAATTGCTGTGATATGACTCAGTAAGACACATGTCCATGCACGCGCGCACACACACTCAAACATAAGGCTGTAATTATAACATGTGGCTGCAATTATAATACTGGTTTGTCTCTTTAACAGATAATTGATCCATCATCTGCCAAACACCAGGGAAAGTTCTGTCAGCATCAACTGTTTAATGTAGTGGTGCTTTAATGCAATGTGAGCCTGATTTCCTGCAGACACACACAGCATCATTCACATGTGCCAACCATGCCAAATTTTATTACTCTTACTGACACTTTGTCCTCCCATTCTAGCAGCTAGCTGACAAAGACGAAAACGACTTTGTGTTAAATCTTAAAATCAGTAGTCTAAATGAGCAAGGTGGGAACAACACATGATTTTTCAAGTAAGTGAGTCTCAACTCTAGATACTCAAGTCCTGGGTCAAGACCGACGAATTTGAACTATGGGTCTGAAGTCATGTACCAATTAAAGACAGACAATTCACAAGCCCAGAGTAAAGACGTTCATGTCTGACGTCAAATTCAGAGTAAAGATAGATAAGTCTCAAGTCAAGTCCTGAATGAAGATGGAAATCACAAGTCATATCCTAATTAAATACAGACAAACAAGTCACCTCCCCAGTAAAGACATACAATTCCAAAGTCAAGTACCAAGTAAAGGAAGACAAGCGTCAAGTCCCAAGTAAAGACTGACATGTCTGAAGTGCAAGTCTCAAGTCAAGTCCTGAGTACAGATGGAAGTCATATCCCAATTAAAGACAGTAATAGTAAAGACAGTCTCCTGAGTAAAGACAGACAATTCCAGAGTCAAGTCACAAGGAAAGATGGACAATTCCCAAATCAAGTCCTAAGTAAAGATGGAAGTCTCAAGTCATTTCCTAATTAAAGACAGGCAAGCAAGTTTTGACAAGTCTCAAGTCAAATCCAGAGTAAAGATGTACAAGCACCAAGTCGAGTAAAGGCCGACAAGTCTCAAGTCAAGTCCCAAGTAAAGAGGAACAAGTCTCAAGTCAAGTCCCAAGTAAAGATGGACAAGTCTGAAGTCAAGTCCTGAGTAAAGAAGGAAGTCATATCCTAATTAAAGACAGATAAGCGCGTCCCGAGTACAGACAGAGTCAAGTTACAGAGTCAAGTCCCAAGTAAGACAGCTAAGTCTCATGTCACATCCCAAGTAAAGATGGACAAGTCTCAAGTCAAGACAGACAAATCTCAAATTCCAAGTAAGCGCTTAAGTCACGCCCCAAGTCAGGTCCCAAGCAAAGACAGACAAGTCTCAAGTTCAAGTCCCGAGTAAAGACATGACAAGCCTCAAGTTCAAGTGCAGAATAAAGAAAGACAAGTCTCAAGCCAAGTCCCAAGTAAATTCAGACAAGTCTGAAGTACAAGTTGCACGTAAAGTCCAGAATAAAGACAGCCGATTCTCAAGTCAAGTTCCAAGTCAATACATACAAGTCTCAAGTCAAGTCTCAAGTCAAGTCTCAAGTCAAGTCTCAAGTCAAGTCTCAAGTCAAGACAGACTAGCTCCAAGCCACTTCCCATGTAAAGACAGATAAAGTCAAGTCCCAAGTCCATTTCCATACATAAAAAGTTGCCACAGTGCAGAAAACAAAGTCTCTGAAACTTCCAGAGCTTCAAT
Organism: Pangasianodon hypophthalmus; assembly: GCF_027358585.1. Lineage (NCBI taxonomy): Eukaryota > Metazoa > Chordata > Actinopteri > Siluriformes > Pangasiidae > Pangasianodon > Pangasianodon hypophthalmus. The sequence continues at coordinate 23,645,924 of NC_069721.1, read as the reverse complement.
GTTTGGCGATGTTTCTTTTTATCAAACAGTGAGGGTCATGACCTCAAGGGACGTTTACCTTATTATCAGTATTATATTGTAATAAATGTGTTGTGTTCTCACATGTTCCTGCTTCGAAGCAGAAATCTTGGCCCACATTATACAAAACCTGCAGCTGGTGAGAATTAAGGCTCAAATTGATGTTTACAAGATGTAAGAAACAGACATCTATGTTTTCTGAAAAGAAGCACCACTTCAGTGTTATTTCAGTTTCCGACTGAATGAAAGTATAAACCTTTTGTGTGTGTTTGTGCTGTGATTTATCGGTTATAGCAAAGAAGTTGTTTACTAAAATCATGTAGTACTGCCTTGAATGGGAATAATCTCCTTACATATTTATGCAAAGTATGCAAACATTACAGATGCAGGGCCACTTTATGAAAGACAGCAGTATAAGATGAAGGTTGTACAGTATGTATATCGGAAAGGTGTACATGTATATCCTATGGTACTGTTGCATGTAATTCTTTTTTTCTTCATGCCTTCTGGCCTTATGTTTGACAGACCTCACCAGTCTCATGGTGTGAAAGGCCAAAGAGATTTATTTTGAAAAGCTGCATGCACTTCGTCTCACATCCGGTGATCAAGTTTGTTCAAACTGTCGTTTCTCAGCCTGGAACTCTACAGACACTGCTGTTCATAAACTCACAATCCAGTCGAACACATGCATGCCTTTTTTTCTGTAAAATTAAACATTCCAGTCCATTCACTGATGCTGCTGGTAAGAGTGTCTCACCTCTGAGTCAGAAGACTATTTGAAAGCCTACATCCTCCCTTTTTATTCAGGAGGGAATTCTGCGATGCTTTGAATCTACAATGAACTTTATGGACCAAGGTGAAAGGAAGATGTTGCAAGCAAAGACATCCATCATCCAGAATGGATAATTTTTAAACCTGAACCTTTTACTTGCCAGTTTTTGTACTGTAATTTGTTTTGGGTTCAGATTAATTATTCCCCTGGATAATATTTGCTTTCAAAAGATGATGACGGACGAAAGGCAATTGTTGGGTTCATACTTCAGAACATCTTTAAATTATTATGGACTGTAAAAAAAACAAAAAAAACAAAAAAAAAACAACAACAATGAACTGGCGATGATAGCCTAATTTTTCTTAAATCGTTAAGTTATATATTTTATTCTTTTGTTTCTTCAGAGACTGGATGTTTATCCTATGACCAAATGCATAATATCTCATTTATTCTCTGATTTTCTATTGCTTTTCCCCCCAGGAACTATGTTTACTTTCACAGAACAATGAATAAACATTTGAAGATGTGATATTTGTTGATTTTTAAGACTATATACTACTATACCACTACTTACTATAATAATAATAATTTTTACAACTACTGATGAATTACTCCAAATAAAATTAATACAAATCAAGAAAAGCAAGATTTAAAAACAAGATCGAAGACTCAATAATTATCAATAAGCCAAGTCACAGTATGTTTTTACTCTGGATTTTAAGACTCCTACAGAGCTTCAGAGCCTTCGTAATCAACTATTTCAGAATTCACAGCCGATGTAGGAAAAGGGCTGATATACAACAGGAAATAAGACTTCCTTATTTTTGTAAGGACCAGCTAAAGCCTTACGTTGAGACGACAATTAATTTCTAAAGGTTATAAAAGCATTGGCTAGTTTATCAACATCATGTGGCGTTAGGATATCAAATTTTGGCTATGATTCTCAAATGCTAATATGCAGTTTTAGAGTTGTTACTTATATTGGAATTAAATGATAAACAAGCATTTAGGGTTACGCCAACCTTCTTAATTGTTTTATATAATGGCCATCAAGCTCTAGGATGAAATCAGTCACATTTATCCAAATTTATCCAAATTTATACAAATGTCCATTGTTAAAAGCGCTATACAAATAAAATTGAATTGAATTGAATTGAATTTATGCAGGCAGACTTAGTAACCAAAGTTAGTATTTCTGTTTTACCAGAATTTAGAAAATTTCTGTTCATCCAAGCTACACTATATAGCAAAAAGGAATATGGACACCTGACCATCACACCTACAATGGAGCTTTCTCACACTGTTGCAACAAAGCTAAGAGCACACAATTGTATAGAATAACTTTATTAGCTGTAACATTAAGATTTCCCTTAAATGGAACTAAGAGGCCCAAACCTGTTCCAGCATGACAATGCCCCTGTGAACAAAGCGAGCTCCATGAAGACATGGTGTGTGAAGGTTGGAGTGGAAGAACTCGAGTGTCCTGCACAGAGCCCTGACCTCAACCCCACTGAACACCTTTGGGATGAACTGGAACACTGACTGCACCCCAGACCTCCTCGACATCCCAACATCAGCGCCTGACCTCACTAATGCTCTTGTAGCTGAAATGGACAGCAATCCCCACAGTCACGCTCCAAAATTTAGTGGAAAGCTTCCCAGAAGAGTGGAGCTCATTATAACAGCACCAAAGGAGCCAACTCCATATTAATGCCCATGGTTTTGGACAGGGATTTTCAAAAAGCGCATGTGGGTGTGATGGTGAGGTGTCCACATACTTTTGGAGAAACAGTGTACATCTTTTACACAGTATTCCATTTTGTATAGTAATGCTTTGCAGAAGTAAAAGTAAGTAAGTAGCATTATGTTGGATATAGAAGTTTATAGATATAATAGGTGAACATTAGAGGACCTAAAACTGGTTCATCTTCAGTAAGCGCTTTAACCTGGTCATTCACACATAGGGGCAATTTAGTGTAGCCAATCCAGCTATCTGCATGGTTTTAGACAGCGGGTGAAAACCGAAAAACGTGAAGGAAACCCAAGGGAACACTGGGAGAACATGCAAAACTCTTCAGACAGTAACTTGAGCTCAGAATCGAACCGGGAAACTTGGAGCTGTGAGGTAAAAATCCTACCCACTGTGCCACCATGCTTGGGCAAGTATAATAACACTAATATTTTATTCTGCCTTGTAAATATAACCATAGCAGACAGATAATGGAAGATTGGAAATAGCAAGTACACAGATTTCTGTGTAAACACTCTTCTGACAATGTTTTTAATTCCATCCAAAATAAACGCTGGATGTTGTGTCCATATGGTCTCCACTCTGAGCATGTGGAGAGTATGTACAGAGGAAAGTTCGCTACTTGATCAGCTAAACAAACAAATCAGTCAAATCCCTTTTCCTTCAGACCAAACAAGAAACGCTTGGTCAAAGAGGACTATTGTGTTTTTCAGAATTGTCTTATTTTGAGAGCGGATATAATTAGCTGAGGTTTACATGCTGCTGGAACGTTGATGACAGCAGCAGCTCAGACGTGTTAAAAGACACGTGAAGCTTTAGTGACTTTCTAGTTTGCTTTTATAATTTAATGCCAACTTGCACAACCGACTACAATATCCTTCTCTATATATACTTGTCCACTAGGTTGCAAATCTTCTTCAGCCTCCTTCTCTTTTGCCCTTCACCCCCTTCCTATTTAGTTAATGATTCTACCATTCTGCTTGGCTTCCCGCAAAATCTGCACAAAGCCCATGAACTAGCATACCAAATATCCGAGAGAGACTGTGCCAAAGAGAAGGCAGCTGCCTTGATGCCTTACTGTATACTAATCCATCTTAGAAAGAAATAGCCACAAAGGGTCCTGTAACCAACGTCTCTGAACACAGCAATGACTACAAACACCAAGATACCAGCAGCCGACTGTGAGCAGAAATATTTTGGAACCAATTTAGTTGATTTCGAGAGTTGCTAACCAAAGGATGGGATATTGATATTACGACATCACAACCAACAAGCAGCAAGGGGTATGCACGGGTATTCAAATAGCCAGTTAACTTTTTGTTTGAGGCGCCAGTATTCAATTACTGAAATCACATGATTTTTTTTCCACATGTCCCCATGACGTTAATCAGTCCACATCTGGCAGTAATTTGATGGAGAGCAGTACTGTCATGGATTGCAACTTATAGGTGTACATACTGTTAGGCTTCACATGATTGACAATAGAACCGGGAAGAGCAGATAGCCTCCATCTATCTTGATTTCAATCCTCCACCTTGATTGATATGTCTGCCCGAAAATGTGGTGTCTGCAGCTTTAAGATAAATAAAAAATAAACTTTGTTGTGTCTCATAATACGATTCCTTGTTAGGCTATTTTGCATCCTATACAACCCTTAATAACCTGCTGTCTGATTTCAGAGCAGAGCAACAAATCATCTTCCTCTGATGCATCATAGTGCCCCTTGTCCATGCTATCAAACAGTTGTGAATGTCTTCACTTGCAAAAGATGAACGGGGGTTTAAATTCGGTAAATAAAGCAGCGTGTTTAATAGGGGGACTTCACTATACAAGAATTCAGTGAGTAGCTGATGTTCATTACAGTGCACATGCATATACAGTTTATATAATTTTATCTCAATCAAATATAATGAGCATAGTTGCAGCTAATAACTCACTAGGTTTAGTTACAGTCCTGACCTCAGTTCTGCAAGCTTTCCTGAGCTTGTTAACAGGTGATTAAAAAAAATAAATAAAAAATCATTCTCCAATGCCACGAGCGGTAATATCGTCAACAGGACGACGGTATATTGCACACGATCTCACAGGCGTACATACTGGATGTGTGTGAATATATAGTGTGCTTAAAAGGCGTCCTCATGCTATGAAAAAGAAAACAGTCATATATATGGAAAGTCCTGGGTTCAGGTTTATTTACCGAGCTGTGCCGTGCTGTCTGGTAGAAAACACAGAAAGAGAACGGCAAAATTACATAACCTGCAAATGAGTTCATATCAGGTGGTTATGGTAATCAACCGGTTCTCCTGTATGGATCTGCTGGCCCTAGCTTCAATAATCATTCAATAAAAGTCCCGGGATTCAAGCTGTTCATGTCATCTTACAGGGAACCTCCACCATCCTGCATGACAAAACCCACCATCAGGTCCTGCACTCTTTCCTCTCCTTCATCTTCTTTCCTCATCTATAAGTGGACTGGCAAAAAACCTGCACTGAGTAAATGTTTCCACCAAAGGCCTAAGCGATGTTCCATCATGCTGTTTTCTTTCCTCTCCATTCAGATCTGAAGCTCAGTGTTCACTGAGGAGTGCTCGTGAAGCTCAGTGTCAACTCGCTGGGAAGCACGATCATGGTGAGATGATGCTTTGGCCCGGCATGTGACAAGGCTTCAGATCTACCTCATGACCTCGGTTCTAGCACGCTAAGAAATCCAAGTTACCGTCAATAAGAAACACACGCAGAACGAAACCGAAGAACAAAGGAGTAGGTATTTCCTTTGTGATGATGAAATCTGCCTTCTGCTCCATATTGGAATAATTAGTTGACTTGCATAGATGCTCCAGCGGGTCATTATTTAGCAGTGGACCATGTGCAGTTTGTGAGACACACATTCCTCAAAGCCCAGCGTTAATTATGAGCCGTGCAAACAAAAAAAAATTGTTTGAAGAGATACCGGGATTTCTGGAGACATTTTTCCTAAAGTCTATGAAACTGACCCGTGCTGATGGAGAACCTCATGCTGCTCATGCGACGATCCGTTCAAACACACACATGGAATTTTTTCCTCAAACTAAGCTTATAGCAATATGGATGTTTAATAAATCTTGTAATAACTTTTATGTGGACTAATGGAGCAAAACCACCGTCGTCTGGGTCACAGACAATAAGCCTGATGTATTATTTTAACATTTCTAATGAATGACTTCCACAGACATACATATTAAGGTCCTAGATGGGCAACCGATTGCACATTACTCACGCTTCAGTGGCGCATACTTCCCAAAAGTACGTGTCCTGCATAGACTTGGATTTTTGGTTCTAGTGATGTTACAAAATTGAAGGTGATTTTGAAGGTTCCAAGAACAAAGACATGAGCAGGTTTTAGAGATTTCAGGAGATCTTTGTACTTTGTGGTTATGCCTTTCTTTTTCATCTCCTTTAACCTGACTACAGCATCATCTGTCATAAAGCCAGTTTTTGGGCGATTACAGCATTTTTTGAAGATTATTACTTGTCATGCTGAGACGATCCCAATAAAATCTGGGCTGAGTCCTATAACAGACTGTGTGATAATGTGCGTTCTCCATGTCAGGTTACACGGTGAAGATCTTCTAACGATAGACGTGTGATTAAAGAAAATTACTACGTTCCGCTTCGACATCAATCAGCGAGAACAGAAAACAGGCTCACAAACAAAAACAAGACCTATGTACAATAGTAGCAATGTGTATGCCTGGATGTTCGCAACATTAAGCTTTAAAATACAAAGAGGAGGAGTATGAAGCAGCTTATGGCTGGGGAAAAGAGGACAACATGAAGGCCAATTCTTCAAAGTGTTCTTTATGTAATAAGGATGCAGCAAGCTGTAATTCATCTGCTTTTTCTTCTTTCAGATCTTTTCTGTCTCTCTCTTCTACTCTGTTTCTGTCTATCTAAGTCTTCGGCTATGTTTCAATCCCTCTCTCCTACTCTGTTTCTGTCTCTCTCCTACTCTGATATTTATTTTCCTATATGTCCCCATGCTATGTTTTTATAACATGTGTATTTATTCTGTCCTGACTCTTTCCTCCGGTAGTTCTGTCACATCTTTCTTAAAGGAGGAGCTTTTTTTTTTTTTTTTTTAAATTAATCCCTGCTATCTCTCTCCTACTCTATTTTTGTGCGTCTCTCTCTTCTACTTTGTTTCCATCTGCCTCTCTCCTTTCTTCTACTGTTTCTGTCTGTCTCCTTCCTCAGCTTTGTCTGTCTCTCACTTCTACTCTGTGTCTGTCTATCTCCCTCCTCGGCTTTGTGTCTCTCCTCTCTTCTACTCCATTTCTGTCTGTGTCTCGTCTCACTTCTACTGCGTTTCCATCTCTCTCTCTCCTCTCTTCTATGCAGTTTCTGTCTGTCTCTCCCCTCTGCTTTGTCTCTGGAGTTCTCTCTAATCTATTTCATCTGGAACTCTTCCTTTAGCGTTGTCTCTGCATGTCCCTGTCCTCGGCTCTAGCTAAAGCACCCCTGATTGTGCTCAAATCATGTATTTCACAGTGTAATTAAATACTGAAAGTGTTAACAGACAAAGCTGTAGATTTGACAGCAAACTTGGGGCGTTTTCTCACTTGGCCTGAATGCTCGAGTCTGGATCCAGGATAGATTATATATAATTCTTTCAGATATGTGGACTGATTACACAATTTTTTTTGCTGAAAGGGAGGTCATAGATACATCCTTTTATTGTTCACATTGTTTACATAATTGATATATATTAAAGAAACTGTACATTTGCTTGACACTGATAACTTTGGAGGATTTTGTGAAATTGCTTTATTGTATATACCAAGTAGAACGAAGGCATTAAAAATAATTCAGCTGCATTTGAACTCATTTTTTCGCCACACATTGAGAGCATTGTGTTTTATCTGTAGACCAAGTTTAACCAGTCGCGTCATTGGATGGCTGGCCTTGGTAGTAGATCACTTCTCAAATAATTTTAATTTATATAGCACTTGTAACCGTGGTCACTGTCAGATTTACACATGGTGAGGTCATACTTGAGTTCACTTAAAGTTAAGGTCAACCAAACAAAAGGTACAACTGCGAACACCGCCCATCACTGTGACCAACTGCCAATTTGGACGTTTTGTAACGAGAGTGGTCTCTTAGAAACTGGGTTTTGTGAGGATAAAAAAACAAACAGTGGACATGGAAAGGCTTTCTTTAGATGGAGTGATAAGTACTCGCTGTCCAACTGGGTTTGATCAAAGAGACGGACGTTGCTGTTCAGTCCATTAGAAAATAAAGGACGTATCGTGACCAAGGCAAACAGAGAGAAAGCATAACTTTCATGCAAGAATGCATTTTGGAGTTTTGGAGAAAAAGATGAGAAATGCGTCTGTCCTGAGCTTACCTCGTCTACGCCAGTCACTGTCCAGCTAGAAGTCATCACCTCAAGTCATAAAATCATAGATGTATTTTTATAGGCTGGAATGCCTCCATTATATCAATTGCTATCTTGTTCTAGATGCAATCTAAGTTTGGGTGAAATATTTATTTGCCTATATGTCCCCATGCTATGTTTTTATAACAACATGTGTATTTATGCTGTCCTGACTCTTTCCTCCGGTAGTTCTGTCACATCTTTCTTAAAGGAGGCTTTTTTCCCCCCTTTTTTTTTTTATAATCCCTGCTATATCTCTCCAAGCGGTGAAGAGAATGTGTGTTTACAAAAATCTGGCTTTCGTGTCCATTACAGGCAGCCAGATCGGGCCGTGCCAGGGCACACGCAGCGTTCCACAAGAGCGCTAAGAATGGCAGAAAAACATCACAAATCAGAGGCCCCAGACCACTGCGCATAATGATCAAATGTAAAAGAGCAGAGAAGAGGAAGGCAGACACAAACCTCAGAGTCCGTGTTTCTCTGTCTAATATTTCTAAAGCGAAAGTTAAATAAATTCTTCGGCCGAGAGGAGTGGAACAGCGTCAGCGGTGCAGATGGCGGTGATGGCAGCTGCTGCAGGAATGTGGTTTGGCTCCGAGACAGACGAGTGCACTGAGGTAGCAGCCTCCTCACACATTCATGACTCACACACACATTATGTAGTAGTCTGCATCTGTGCACTGTCTACATGCGTGTGTGTGTGTGTGTGTGTGTGTGTGTCTCTATGCCTCTGTACCACCTACCAACTTTTTTTTTATGACATTTTAATGGTTTGTGTTCCACCTTTGTATATACAATCTATGCTTTTAAATGTTTCAAATTGTATTGATGCAGTCAATAAACCTCTAGATCTGTTAGGAGAAAGAAATACTTTCTGATGATTGGAACCGTGTGACTGGATTGCACCATGAAATATTAACCTTTAACCTGGATTAACTCAAAGATCACGGGTGAACAAACGATAAACTCAGTATGAAGCCCACCGGGTATGTAAAAGTTCCAGTTTCATGTTTTGTTGCCCAAAAAACTAACTCATGAGGCTAAAACATTGTGGCTAACATAATGTAATAAAGCATAGTGAAGTATTTAGTTCTATACTTCAGTGCACTAACACAGACTGTGGGAATGAATGTGTGTGTGAATTCCTGGGAGACTCTCGGAGAAAATGTCAGACATGTGGACAACAGACAGCTGATTTGTAAAAGGATTATATCATTTTTTTTTTTTTTTTAAACTGTGCACTACTACAGAACAACCCAATCCCCAGTATATTGATACAGCTGCATTTTTCCCAAAGCGGGCATCAAACTCGTCTCTCTCCTGGTGTTAGCATTTTAGCATGACCTGGGGTGTTCAGCTGTTTAATAGAAGTTATAACACTACAAACACACAAAATCGGTCTGCCGTGCCTTCGCTGTCCTGTTTTGCTTAGTAATGTGCACTCTTGAGCTATCGGTGTTAGCTAGTTAGTATCGTTACATAACTCCTGCGCAGCTATCAATGCTAACTAGCTTATACCGATACTGAGAGCTGAAAAACTCATGAGAGCACATACTGCATTCGCTACTCTGAGAATGCTCGAGTGTCTTTGCTGTCCTGTTTTTCTTCATCTTTCTTTAAGAGCCACATATTAAACACATGCTGGTGCCATTAGTTAAACAAAAAAAATATATAATTTCTAGGTTATTTGTACAAAAATAAAACTATTTTTTGTAAAAATCAACTATTCCACCTTTCAATGGACTCCAGAAAACAACACAGTTCTGCTATTTGTTGGTTTTATGTTTTTTTCCACAATATAAAGAGGAGTCCTGACAATGAAAATAAATGTTCTCAAGAGTAAAACTGTTGCTGTTTACTTGTTTAGACTGGAAAATCCAACATAATGGACAATCATCAGAATTTTAATCAGATCTTATATTTCCGGACATTACACTACATCACAGTAAGGTTTCTACATGTTTAGGGCTCACAGAGTAGACTAAATAGGGTTTATCTGCAAATCAAGACAACTCGCGCTGTTCTTGCAGGCCAGTGGAGTCATGCTCCGTTTGAATATTTATAACCCACATACACTTTTAGTTTTTGTGCCGTATTTTCTCCTGGAATGCGTGATGTCTCATCAAGGCTTGGCAGGACGTGTAGCATAAGGCCTGGCAGGCAGGAGCTTCAGCCAGAGGATTGTGGAGCAGGCGGCGTGGACTTGGCAGACGATGGCCTCTATAATACTGCCATAAATCTGAACACCTGTGGACACACTCGACTCGTGGGCAAACTCTATACCTACACGTTCATTCATTTCTCTCTGCGTGTTTACATTTTTAAAGGTCTGAATTAAATCCTCCTGTCTGTTTTCAGGAGCTGCTCTATCTACGAAAGGTCTTTATCTTTAACGGAGTGGAAATGGGGTCGTATTTTAAAACATCAGCAGACAGGAAGAGCCCAAAGAAAAGAATCACAATCCATTTAAAATTCTGTTATCTTATTTGAAGGGTTCTGTCTGGCAGTCAAACACCGTTCTGACTTCTTATCGGGGCTCGTGCGCTCGACCATGGAGCAAGAGTATTTTCTCTGGAGGCAAGTCAGACTGAAGCTTTTACAGTTCTTCCACTGTTTCGCTCCTGGAGTGCATGATGGATCACCTGAAGTAATTGAATCAACGCTGAATACATCTTCATATGCATTAAACTGCAAAACACGGCTCCTGCTTCTTATCTTCTATCCAAAGCAATAAAAGATGATAAAAGCGCATGAGACGTGTCTGGGAATCGTGTAATGACACTTAAATATGGATGTACCGATCCCCTTTTACTCGTGCACTCTGTCCCTTCGGCCTAACAGCTAAAGGTCCAATGAGGTCTCCTGTGTAATACCTGGCTTAGCCTCGTTTTATTTTCCACTGCTCTTTCCTACAATTTTTTACAAATAATTGTACCCAGTGGCAACGTATAAGAGGAAAAGCAGCGGTCCTAGAACGGATCCTTACGGAACACCAAACCTCACTCTCCAGATATTTTCAGATGCTACAGATTTATAGCTCTGAGAATATCTGTTTATTTGGATTTCACCTATTCCAGCTGTTCATAGCCCGTGACGGCATGCTGATCAGGATCAGGCCTGGAGCATGAGATAACGCTCTTAGTTTAGACGGTTCGGACCAAACTGCAAACTTTCCTACATCCGATTCAATTCGTTATCTCAGATTATCAAAAACCCGACGGCATTTAACTCAGGGTTTTACATAAACAACCGTTTTGTACACGTTGACTATGACACATAAAGGTTGTATGGGGATTTCCAGCGTCTTCGTGATGTCTTTATATCAAATTACAAAAAGTAACTTTCATCTACGAAAAGGCACAAAGCTTAGTTAGCGTGACCAGCAATTAGAAGTACTGGAGAAGCAGCTTTCTAAGCTAATTATCTCATCTCAGTTGCCAGGTTTTCCATAATTACATCTAAATTCGATACAATCACACCATGGAAACGAAGAGATTCAATACAGTTACAAAACGTTGTCCAAGAGGCGATTTCTGTCTTCACATGGTAAAAATCCTGCAGAAAACTTTCACCATAAACATTTTGACAACCCCGGCATGTTGATGGTTAAAAAAAATAAATGTGTACGGTAATGCAGAACAACCGCAACGTTACGCTCTAAAACAAGACTGTAAAAGTCATGTAAACATTCCTGGCGGAAAAGAGCTTTATTATTGAGGAGGAATGGTGCTCCGTGTTGCGAAATCACAAACAGACAAAGGAAAAGCACCGGACATGTTCGTTTAACTTTTTACATATTTGTTTCCCAAATCCTACATGTGTATTTGTGAACGTAATTAAATCGTACTGCAGATGTTGTTTTCTCTTCGGTTCTTCTGTGCTTTTGCTCTAAAGAACATTTTCTAACAAATGATAAATCCATTAGATATCCCATTGAGCATGTGTAAGTTCCAGCACGCAGTCCAATCAGGAAACCTAACTAATGAGGCTAAACTGAGACTAGCGACTTAGTTAGCTAATTAAGTGCATTAACACAGACACAAACGAGTCTATAAATTCCTGCATAGGCAACGACTCGGCCATAATCATTATCCTTTTGTAATAAGTGCCTGAGGTAGCACAATCTGTTGTTTGCACCCGTGACGAAAGAGTCACTGACCAACATTTGGCCATGAGCTGTGGTGCTTTTCTCTGGTTGTTAAATAAGAGAAGAAAAATAAAACTAGGGCTGCAAAAACTAATCAACAAAATCGATAATAAAAATAGAACTTCTTTTTTTTAATTGATGAGTCAGAGTGCGATACGTCACTTCATAAAAACGTTTTATTTGAAATGGTGGAGGACGGAGAAAACTGTGCAAGTCGATGGGTTGAAAACGAACATGGTCTCAGATGAACAGTTACATTTTCTCACTTCAAAACCCAACTCATGTCCTGCATTACTGGGCAGCGAAGCTATCTGAATCAATTAGTTTTTAAGAAGAAAGACTATTTTCCCGACCCAGTGGCGCTGACGAACGGTTGGATATTCTTAGCATACGCAGTATATATTTCTAAAATGTCGTGTGTGCCAAGTCATCAAGTCTCCGTCCTGCTTTCGGTTCACGTCGAAGTCGATATGAAAAAAAAGAGTCGATTCACTGAAAACTTGAAAGTGACTCGCCACACACACACACACACACCCCAAGTGAAATTAATTTAGCATGCAGTTAGCGAAACAGGCAGCAGATTTATTTTGTCTTTATTTTGAATACGTCTGTTCGTAATTTGAACAAATCAGGGCCTGAAATACAGATAAGACGCACAGGTGCGAGAGTGTGGAAGGTGATGATAAAGTGATAAGCGGTAAAAGATGTACATAACATCGTCACCTTGCGTTAGTTTGAGTGTCTCATTTGGCTGACGTGAGCACTCGATAATATTCTCATGCTGTGACGGATTACTGGTAAATGTCAGTAATGTTGTATTGCAGTTAGTGAAGTGTTAATTAAGCCGAGTTAAGAAAGAGTTCTGTAGTAGTGCTGATTAAAATGCTGCCAATAGATTTTTTTAAGTTTAAATATTTTAAATTTAATATGTTTTTTTAAAAAAATACAACTAATGAATTAATCTGGGAAAAAGGAAAAAAAAAGACAGATTAATTGATCATCAAAAAATCATTATTTGCAGCGCTAAATAAACAAGTCGAACATGAAGCGAATGGCGTTGGTGGGGTAGTGAAGAAAATTTGACCTTGCTGTGACCTTGACCCTGTTTGGATCAATTTCAAAATCTAATTGGTTCATCTACTGGTTCCAGTGATAATTTGGTAGAAATCTTATAGACATTCAACAACTTGCTCTTCAGATATCATGCTAACGATTATCTCGGATAGATGGACGGATGGACGACTCAAAAACAAAGTCTCTACACCTCTTTGCATAAAAAGTTTCCGGAAACCATTAATCAAAACAAATTTGTCAAAAAAAAAAAAAAAAAAGGAAACCAAAGCAGCTTAGACTCATAGAAAGTTACTGAACCAACCTCAGACACTTCATTGCCAGTGTTAAGGCGCTCGTGCTTCGTAGGACAGCAGCGTTTACGCTTGTTGTTTGCAATGTTATCACTGAGTTTCTTAAATCGGTGAGAGAAACTATCACAAGCGCGTGATTAATATTTATCTTCAATGTTTATCTATAGAATATTTTCTGCTATCCTACCGATGCTACTTGTCTGCCAGGCAGCTATGAATAATAAAAAAACAACACTGAGGACACGTGATCTTCTTGCCCCAGGCTCCTGGGCTATGGATTTGTCCACCTCTGACGTCAGGTCTCATCGATACCAGCAGTAATATTTGTAAAACAGAGTGTAAAGCAGAATGCAAAGCATTACTGATGAACAGCAAAGCAGCCCTGTGTTCCCTCTCCTCCGTTTGGGTTCTCCATGCCAGCCACCCTTCATAATGCAGCTTTTTGTTTCTGAACTTTTATGACTTCCTGCCTGGGCTTGAACCCAACAACCTGCCCACCTGGAAGCACAGCTCATACCCGTTAGGTGCAGGATCTCACACCGACAGCGTGATCCTTCTGACATTTGACTTCATTTCGTCGCGATGTGCCAAACCGTTCACATTCCAGTAGGTGTGATCTTGCACATGCCGTCATTGTGCATCAGATCATCTCTGGAAAATAAAATACCCGGCACTGACATGTGAAAGTGTCTTGATATGAAATGTTTAAACGTGTGAGCCTTTATGTATCTTGGAACCTTTAACGAGTCCAAGTCTCCAACACACGAAGCTGCGCTTATTTAAACCAGCCACGTTATCTCCTCAATGCTCTGCGTGGGTCAGCTGACGTTTAAATAAAATTCAGTTTAAAAAATAATAATGATTATACGGATCTTTACTTTCATAAATGGTATTTTAGATCCCTATTGTTGGTGAAACAACCTGCGCTTGAAGTGAGGAAAATATCAGTTTGACATTGTATCTGCACTATGATGGACAAAGTGTGTGTAAAAAAAAAAAAAAAAAAAAAATTAAATAAATAAATAAATAAAGGGGTGTAACGATACACAGAATTTGATTCGATACGGTTTTGTCTCAATACATCAGTCTAGTTCCACTGACTGACACAAAACAATTGATGTTCGGTGCTGGATATCTGCGATATTAGCGTAGCAGGTATCTGGTGCTTTTATTTGGCAGAATCGGCAAACTGTAAAGTTTCGCTCCACCACTCGTTGACCTCCAACGTCGCAGGAACCGACCGGGAAGTCGAATGAACCGAACATCAGACCTTAACGACTGGGAGAAATCTTTCAGCTCCTGTTTGCTGATGGCCGTATCCATTCTTGTTATTCACGAGCTAGTACGCTAGCCACTCGCCTA